>NC_142846.1:3030303-3333333 GCF_061612785.1 Hesperophylax consimilis
ATTATTTTTAAAAATAAATAATTAATGTTTATTATTGGTTTTGTTCATTGACAGTATTTCTTTGTAGGTACTTGGATTTGTTTCTCTCCCACATATTTGGTGTAAATAAAGGGCTCGCCATCTTTCCATATATAACTTAAATATATTTTGATTAAAAACTTAAAAAACTGACAGCTCAAAGTTTAATCGGTTGTACCTACTGGACAACATTACAGTATCCTTCAGCAGGGTAAATGTGTAAAGATTGTGGTGATGTGTGTGCTCATGTGACACCGTGTTGCCAACTCCAATCCTCTAACGGCTGGTAATCGAGCATATAAACTTTTAAAACCCCAAAAATAAATCACTTTAAAATATTTTTGTACTTTCTTCTGAGAGAGCAGCTAAATTGGATTCCAATAAAAAAGAGACTGTTATTTAATGTGTTAATTTTTGTGCACAAAGTTATGAACAACCAAATGCTAAAATATTTTAACGATGAAATTGTTTTTAATAGAGATGTTCATAATTACGTAACCAGAAATTTAAATAAAATTAGATTGCCACACATGAAGAAATCGAATTCACAGAACTACCTAATGTACAAAGAACTAAAGATGTATGATGTATTGCCCGAAAGTCTGAAAAATGAATGTATTTAAAAATAAATTTTATGTTTATTGTAAAAATATTTAAAATGAAATATTATCTTGTTTATATAAGTTTATATTCAAATGTTGTATAAACTAACTCAATAAATAATAAAAAATATATAATGTAAAAAGATCATTCAACCACAAAAACCGTCGAAGAGAAGTTCTGCTTTGAATTTTTATTTAAAAAACATACTTTTGTGCTGTATTAAGGTTGAAAATATAAAACTTAATGATTTGGTGATGGTGGAAGGAATACTTTTCTTGTCATACGTCTCCAAAGTGACATTGAATCTTAGCATACATTTCCTCCTTCATGATCTATTTGTTATTTTCCTCGAGTTTCGAGTAATTTTAGAGAAGTATATTTTATAAGTAAGTTTACTCAATAGACTGCATCGCCTCATTACCGCCTAGGTCTGGAATACATAATAATGAAATATTACTACACGAGGGAGCCGAGGACTGACAGAGTCCTTGTACCCGGAAATTATGCCTTTGTAACACTTGGGATTTGCATCTGATTATTAACCGTACCACTTGGGAGAAGGAACCAATTAGTTTGTGCAAAATTATTAATTCCATTTAAAAGCGAATACATTTATGAATAAAAAAAGTCGGATAAATTGTGGCAAATATACCGTATCTACAACTTAAAAGGTATGACAAAAAAATATACGAAAAGAGAACGGCGCTGCCTTCAACTGAATTATTTGAAACGGCAACACTATTGGATAAAAGGGGTAAAAATGTAGCTAAAGAATCTTCCTCTTGATTTTGATGATTTGCATATTTTATTTTATTTAAGTTTTTAATACAGCACTACTCGGAGGGTAGTGCAATCCCAGTCTGCCATATTACAAGTGAGAAATTAGAACAATTACAAATAAAAATAATGTGAAAAAAAAACATAATGATAACATAAAAAAGCATAACAGGAATAAGATTACCTAAATTATCATTAAATTTATTATTATATTACAATAAATTAAATGATCGTCCATCTGGGAGGCATCATTTGCATCCATGGCTCATTAAGCTCTCGCATAGAAAATTTCTACCGATTTATATCAAGTTAACTCTTTAAGTTGTGAGGTTCCAAAAAAAAAAACAAACGTTGATTACACGAAATTCCCTCGATAGAAAATAATCGCAAAGTAAGCTCCGAAAATTATTAAAAACACTTTTTTTCTGTTATTTAATGTGGTATAGCTATGAAAAAAATTAAGTGCATCTTTAAATGCAACTAAAGTATATTATGTCGAAAGATTTTTGCTCTATTTCAAACGGGTCGTGTTTTATTTAATATTTAACCATTTTCGCTTAATTATTATTGTTTTTTTTATATTTTCGCGCTCCCTCTAACATTCGTATTTACACATCTCCCTTTCAAAACATCTTGGAATGCTTACTACGGGGCCTTAAGTAGAGAGCTGAGCCACTCGGAAGCAGCCACGATGATGAAGTTTGTTGATTTTCGTGTCCTGCTCCAGAAGATGGTTAGTCGGTGGCGAAGTAAGGCGGGGAATAGGTGCACCCTCACTTCTGTGAACATCGTAGAGGCACTGCAGAACCTTAGTAGTTGCATAAGTTTCCTGTATGTGTTCTTGTAGCACATCCTCAACGTGTCTCATTTTGCTACTGGATATTGTGTCCACAGTTCTGACGTGTATATGGCAGTGCAGTACGTTTAAAGAGCAATTTTATGTTTATAAAAACTTATTCGCTATTCCTTTCGAAAGAAGATCATTTTACGTAATTTTCGTGGGTAATTTAATATTGCAAAGTGTCTTAAAAACTTCAATTGATCAACATTTTGTAATTTGCAAAATATAATAGATTACACTGCTAAAAATTATCTTTATTATTTATTGGTTTTGCGCATTTTGCGGATCTCTCATATATTTGGGTTCACAGCTGTTTTGAGTGCCATTGCGGGGATACAAGGCTCAATACAATAATTTTTTTTTTATTTGTAACCGTACAAAAATCCCAACTGCTCTCATATTGTCAGGAGTCAATGAAACTAGGGCATCCCTAATTGGGGTATGTTGTGAGGTTGAAATTAGTCGGAAGGGAATAGAGATGATGTAGAGGAAGGTGTGGAAGAACCTGGCTATTCAGATATGAATATATATATATGGTCACCAAGCACTTCAAAAGACATTTTAAGCAGTTTCAATTCTCAATGTTAGTCTTACACCAGGGCGATACTGAGAGTATCTTCCACTCTTGGACGATATACTATGATATACTTTGTATTATTTTTAATTGTGTGTGTTTGTATAAAAATTCATAAGTTATTTTAAAAATGGCTACTTTTAGTATGATAACCTTTTATTTAAGAATCTCTTACTACAACCATGGTAACGCAGACGTGATGCCAACTCAGCCACTTTGTTGAAATATTTTAATACATCTACACAAATTTGTTAAAATTTTTTGTATACATTTACACAAAATTGTTGAAATGTTTTGTATACATCTACACAAATTTGTTGAAATGTTTTGTATACTACACACTGTTAGCAAATTTTGATTCATTTTGAAAATTCCTACTGGCGTTTGTACTTATTAGCTTATATTCATGTAAATAATTGCATAACTTTGTGGCATTGTTTGTTTTGCTTGTTTATTTTATAAATGTTTGTAAATTTTTTTTATTTTTATTAATTACCTCTCCTCTGTATTTTTGAACTGCATTGTGCGACATGTAATTGAAATTTATAATTTTGATATTTTTTTAAATAGTTAAATTTTATTTTTGCCTACTTTTTTATATGTTTTGTAAATTCTAACTCTCCAAAGTAAGTTTTTAAACTCATTGGGATTATTCATTATTTCCAATATCAACGATATCAATGATATATAACACCCATAGTGGACTAGATAGCCAACCTGGCGGCCATTGCCGTAGGAATTTCAAGCCATCTTGTAAGAGTCAGATCACGGCGGGAATTCAAAATACATGCATTCTATCGTACATTAAGAACATATTTGTTTAAACACGTCTTTATGAAATGTATACTATATTTCTAATTAAATGTGTGGACAATATAAGATACCTAGGAATTATCATTGATAAATTTCTGAGATGGGACAAACACATAGCCTTTACTTCCACAAAGGTCAGGAAACTTACACATCTGTTTATAGCAATAAGAAATATTCTATGTCTAAATGATTTGAAACGAATTTACTTTGCAATGTGCAATTCCATACTAGACTATGCTTCCTTAGGTTGGGGAGGTTGTGCTAAAACCATACTCGATCCCTTAGCTAAATCCCAGAAATCGCTTATAAGAGTCATACTGAAAAAACCTTTCAGGTACCCCAGCGATTCATTGTTCGCAGAGTTTCGTGTTCTTGATGTAAGACAATTATACATGAGGAAAATCATTTTACATACTCAAAAACAGAGGCACTACTTAGCTTCCGTAAACCACTGTCATAATACAAGACATGCAAAAAAAAACCCAACAGTTCCGCCCATCACTTCCTCATCTTTAGCACAGAGACAATTCTCATACTTAGGCTCTAAACTGCTCAATCTCATACCTGATGCATGGAAGGCAAAGAGTACTAATATTCTGCGTATGCAGGTAAACAATTGGCTTCTGGTCTTGGGGAGAGTTGAATGCGAGAATATGCTAAAAAACAGTAATTAAATTGTAAATTTTGTTTTTCTTTACATTCTTCTTTACATTTTAACTTATATTGGTATTATATTAGCATTACAGGAACTGTATTTTTACATAAAGAAAGTTCGAAAATTGTTCAATTCTTCGTGATATTTCTCCTTAAAGGAAAAGTTCCTTCTTTACTTTCATTTTTTATTTTTTGTTATTTTTCATTTCCTTTTTTTATATATTAATATTTCTTTAGTTTAATATATCAGCTAAACAATAGTAAAAAAAAAAATGAATATACATTTGTATTACTTTACAAACAGAATTTCTTCAATTCAGTTTCATTTTCAAATTCATTTTCTTGTTTTTATCTATTAATTCAGCTTATGTTATGTTAATTCAGTTATTATGTCAGCTAAATAATAGTAAAATATGTCGTGATATAACTGGAAGTATTCTAGAATATGAATATACATATGTATTTTTTTTTAACAACAGAATAGTCAACACTATAATGTACCATAATTTACATGTAAAAACATTATCATATTGGAATGTCCTAAAACGGGCAATCGCCTAGTTGGACATTTTAAGTTCATTAATTGTATTATGTAATATTTACAAACAAACAATAAATAAATAAATAAAAAATATTGAGTAAATTAATAGTAAGTAAATAAATCGATTACTAACCGACTCACGGAATGTGTGACAAAAAGCTTTTCTAATTATGGTTTTAATACATACCGCACCATCATTTTAGGACTCAACCTTTGCCAAATATATTAAAATAAGTTATTGTGAAAGAAAAAGGAATGGATTTGACAAAAGTTTGATTGGGAATTGGGAAAAGAGAAAAATGACGTATTATATTCTAATAGGAGAGGCTCCTGGGTTTCAATATGCTGCAATGACGTATATAGTCACATAAGACATAGGCCTAGTCAATCTAGTCATAGTCATATAGTTACAGGTTTAAGACTGGTAACGTTAATAAATCAGGATTTACAGATGTATTGTAATAATTGATAGGGAGTGACTTTCTTAGGCAAACATAAGTTACCGCTTACATTAAATATTGGAATACCGGTAGGCCTATATCAGTCTTTGCCTAAAATTAATGTAAATAAAACATTATACTGTAGGTACATATATATCTTATAAATATAAACAAATCAATGTAGATAAAAAATTGAAGGCAATATTACCTAAGCAATTGGAACCTGATTATATTAAAAAAGTGAATTTGCATATAGACCTACATTTGCTTCATAAAGACTTGTTTAGAGCAGACAATTTTCAAATTGAAATCCTTTGAATAAAATCAAAGGCGGCTTTGCGGCCAGCACCTAGGCACTAGGCGCTTCTTGACCGACACCGATGTATGCGGCTACATCTGGTCCAGCTTTGTCGGCAACATGGTGGTCCGCTTGACAACAGGTCTCCAATCCTTAATATTTAATTAAACTTGATAAAACAATTCTCCATTGTACACAAGCCGGCAAATCACGCTGGCTGACCTTTACAAGATGGCGGATCGGCTCTTCAAATCACTACGGGCGCTGCTATACGGGAGGTAGGGTGATTGGCAATCTAGTCTACTATGGGTGTTATATTTCATTGAACGATATCAACGTTGCAACGTTGCGTTTAATTATTCATTATTTCAAATATCCAATATCAACGATATCAACGTTGCGTTTAATTATTCATTATTTCAAATATCCAATATCAATGTTACCAACGTAATCAGTATATAAATTGCCATTTTACTATAAATTTCTGCAACTATTTACAATTTTAGGCACTTACCAATTTTTTATGTAAATTTTTTAAAACAATAAAACAGAAAAGTGTCTCATACCTTCAAATCATAAAACACAAAGAAGAAACACCTCAAACAATAATGATAAAACACATTTTTAAAACGAAAGGTAACTTTATTTTTTTTTATATTTACATTTATTTCGATTTTCAACACACATTTGAAAGAGATTCTGTTATATTATAAGATATATATTCACCTATCCCTTATCAATTAAACACATATATTTTGAATAACACCAAGTGATAAAAAAATCTTTCTGCTTTAAACAATGATATAATCAATTTATTCTATCACAATCAAAGGTAGGAGCGTCTTGCACGAATTAAGAAATTCGTATAAAGTATTGCATAAGTAATCACAGATTTATAAACCAATTTCGTTCAATAAGTACAAGTACAAGGGTTAAAAAAATACAAAATGGCTCTTGAAAATTACATCCTTCAAATCATTCTGATAAAATGTTAGGTTAGGTTAGGTAACTAATCATGGGTTAACATAGCTAGTGTAAGTCAGCGGTGGTGAAATAGATCATTGTATTCGCTACTCGTAAAGTAGCGTTAATCCGCAGTTTACTCAGGGGTGGTGAACTACTCCATTGTCGTATACTTACCACCCAACAGGTTTCCATTCTTCTGTTTTGTGATAATGCTTTTTTTTGTCAGATAAACAGATATTTCAAATGTCAAAAGTTCACTAACCCTAGTCAAGACATAATAGCTGAACGAACTTCAAAACGTCATAGCGTACTAATCGAGTCCTAATAATTGTTTCTGCGTTTGAAACAAGCATCTAGTGATATTTTTAATGAAAAAAGTGTTTTTGAAACTCAAGCGAAACAAACTAGTAAAACTTGTTCAGTCGTATAACTTTGTAACACGAACTAAAAACACGAGCTAAACAATTCAGCACTTGCCTTAGTAGTTACTTTTGTTGTTGTTTTGCTTTCCTGGAAAGTTATCCTGTTGAACTTCCTTGAGTCTTTGATTTCGATGATTTTATTTACAGGAATCAAAATACACGTGTTTCATTTATTTAAAAAATACAGATTCTTGAAACCTAACCTCAGTTATTTAAAAGTGCATTTCTGATGGGTTGTTTCATGTTGCATTATGTAGAGTGGATTGTACAGATTTCACAATAAATAATTTTAAAAACCTTTTCTTAATTTAATGAAAAATATCTTTGGTTTTACCTAGACGTATAACAATAATTTAAAGTTACAATCAAAACTTAAGAGAGTAAGCACGTAGTTAAACGTAATTGAGGACAACTTCTTTAGTAAATAGTAAAAACGATTTTATCCAAACATATACAAGTCAAAGAAACAACCCACGGAGTTAATCAGTTGATTACCAATATATTATTTTCATCTAGGGCAATGTTAGAAGTGCCTATGTCAAATTTGTGAAAAGAAGATTTTTTATCAATTTCCTGGCGTAATAAACGTTAAATCAATATTAACTTCAATTTCTACGTTAGACAGGCAATAATTTCCTAAATCGTAGGAATTCATTACATTCAAATAAGGAACATTTTAAAGAACTTTCTGGTGCCTAATTTAAATTAGCAAAAAACATACTTAGGCATTTACTTCCCATATATACATCCAAAAACATTTTTACAAAATCACGTTAATTTATTTGTTTCCCAATGTAAATTAACTTAAATTAAATTAAATTAAATTAAAAAAGATATTAAAAACTTATGAACTATATTAATGAATGTTCAAATATATTTTAAAGTAATGGAGATGCAAGCGTTCAAAATATAAAATAATAAAAGGTTTTATTACAGGATTTTTAAAGACATTAAAATTTCACACCACTATCATAATTTATTTTTGAAAAATCTCACAAATATTGGGCTCTAACATTTGTAACGATTTATCAAAATTTATTAATTTGTAGTTATATAATATTACATTACAATATAGTTTAACATTTTATACACATTTAAAAATTAATCGATCTATTTCACAAACAAAATAACAGACCACAAACACATAAATCGTATAACTATTTTAATATTTGGAATTATTTTCATATGTTTATTTACATTTTAGCTTTGGTCAAAAAAAAAGTATGAATATACATTCGAGTGATTTCCGGCACATTATGCCGAGTTTGCAAAACGTCTGGAGTGATCGCACGACAAAATATGCCATTTTTGAGTTTACCATTTTTTAATATATTTTTATTTTAAAAATTCTAAAAATATAAAATAAACGCTAAAATATAGGTAAACTCATTGGATATAGAGCACTATAAACAGTTTTTATGGCTCCCAATTAAAAATTAAAAGAGGTATGATTTTTTTGATCACTCGAGTGGTTATAATATCTATGTTTACTATTCATATATATCTATGATGATTTTGTTCTTATAAACAATATTTAATTATATTTATTATAATTATGAATATAATATCTACAATTTATATTTATATCGTGTTTGATTCGACTTTTTAAAAATTAAGCATATTTTAATATAGGTATCACAACGTTTTTGAGAGATTTAAAAACATTTAATTATTAGAATGTATTGTAAATCTATCCAAGCTTACGAATTAAATCGGTTATTCAGTATTCTATTGGAAAAAAACACTTTACTGGATGAAATAACGTTTTATATCAACTTCTATAATTATACCAAGTAGATTTAATTGTTAATTTAAACTGAGCTTGTCCGTATGAAAGATTCTGACTATCGATTTCATATAATATTTATATAGTATATTTTTATCTTCATTAATGTATTACCATGATGTGTAGGTACGTAATTTAGTAATTTAAACGATAAAAATTTAAGACAGTGTTTTAATTATGTCTTTTTATTAATAAATATTAGTTATTTAAGGTGGGTAGGTTATTTGAAATCACTAATAAGTACATCGATGCATGTTGAAAGACGAAATATTACAATACTCGTATTTACCTATTCAATCTATATCGAACTAAATATTATATACAAATATCTACATAAATTTTATGATTTTTACATACAATTGAAACTATTCCACGATATAACATTATTGTTTTGTTTCAATGCTCAATATATCTAAGTAACTACTTAAAATTTAATGCCTAACAACTTTTTAAAAGCTCTCCTGTAATCAAGGTTGAATATGGTGTAGATCAGGGGGTTGAGGGTTGAGTTAATATAACCCAGCCACGTGATAAAGTTGATCAGTTTATCTGTTGGACAACAGGTGGGGCAGAAAGGAAGTATCACGTACATAAGGAAGAACGGTAGCCAGCAAACCACAAATACACCCATGATGATACCGAGTGTTCGGGCTGCTCTTCTCTCCTTGGACAGAGATATCCTTTGTTTCTCCTCGATGAATTGATACACTTGTCCCGGTTTCTTAGCAGCCGGAGCGGGAACTGGATGAAGTGCCACCTGGTCATCCACCGCCCTCTGGGACGCTCCTGAAGAGTGCTCTGGATTATCAGTAACTGATTCCTCGTGAGTAATCGTTGGAACGAGCAGCTTATTTTTACCTTTACCATCGTCAGATTTCTTCTTCTTTTTCCTTTTTAACTTGTCTTTTAACTTCGCGTTGGACACGGAATCGGAAACGTTTGGATGTTCATTGTGATTAGTCTCCGAGCTTACAGAGTCTTGGTCTTCGGGGACCGTGACTGGTTTGTTTCCCTTTCCACAATTTCTTATTGCCATCGCTGTCGCTTTGGCTCTCTCTCGCAACCTCCTCCTGGTCGCTATATATATTTCAACGTATACAATTGTCATTATGAACAGCGGGATGAAAAACGAGCCTAAAGCAGAATAGATGACGTATCCCCGCTGGGAGGTGAGTTGGCAAGGAGTTTCAGGCAGAAACTCTTCTGGCCAGTCATTCCATCCCAAGAGAGGCGGAGAACTGATTAAAAGCGACAGAACCCACACCCCGCCAATCAAAGCAAGAACTCTTTCCAGAGTTCGTTTTTGCGCGTAGTTGATGGGATCTGTTATCGCCCAGAACCTATCCAGAGCTATAGCGCAAAGGTTGAGGATTGAAGACGTACAACACATAACATCGCAAGTCACCCACATCTTGCAGACGAGTATTCCAAACTCCCATCTTCCTAAAATGGAATAAGCTACATTGAAGGGCATGACGAGTAAAGCAACAGTTAGGTCAGCCACTGCGAGGGAGACGATGAAGAAGTTCTGAACAATCCTTAAGGGTTTGTAAGTAAAGACGCTGAGGATGACAAGAATGTTTCCGACGATGGTAGCCATGATGATGAAGGAGAGAATGATAGCGGTGATGGCAGCTTCCCACTCTGGAACGGCCAGCAGCACCCCCAAACTGCTGTAGTACTGCGGCTGATCCGCCGGAGTACATCCTGGTTCCTGATTCTGACTCACGTTATTTGTAACATTATCAACGGTCGGATTTACATCGAAGCTTAAAATAACTAATCTATCAGTTTCTGCGTTCATTTTGAAAGCTTTGCAAAAAAATCTATTAGTTTTAGTCTTCTAATTCCAATCAAATACTTCACTTATTTTTAAAATTACCATTTTGAACACAATTTTTACCAACCAAATTAGGTCAATAACATGAATTTTGCCAATAACTTATGAAGCTTTTCCCATCAATAAATCTTTAAATTTATAACCTCCCCACATACCGGAATAAACACTTTATTATTATTATTATTATAATGATTTATCTCAAAATTATATACATTTTTAAAAAGGGCGTTGATTTCATCATCAATCATCAAAACTTTTCGAATCCCTCAATTCCGGAAGGTCTTGCTTGCTTATTATGAGGTTGCAGCTCCATCACGTCGAGTCATCACCTGAAACAAAGAAAATGTGTATATTAGAAAATTTGGCTAAAAGGAGAAGTAAAATGATTACTGGAATCGTCGACAATAGATTTGGTCATCAATGTTCATATCACGTATCCAACAGAAACGTTATTTGCAGATTTCGGAGTGCCTCGAGTAGAAGATATCTTCAAGAAAAATGCAATTATCCAAATTTATAAGTATAATATCCTAATATTATAAGGATAATATCCTAATAACGTAATATATATATATATTAAATAAACAAAAAAAAAATATTTTGTGATATTACAAATATAACGAATGCTTAATTCTACAATCTGAAAAACATCTGTCAGAGGAGCTTTTAATATGAGCTTATTATGACGGAAACCTTTTATCATTTTCTGTTTAATTACGAAATCCGGTAAAGTTAATTATATTGACCACACTGGTGAAGTACGGGGTTTCAAAGTGGTAGGCAAGGTGAACTATGAGTTAAGAACCCGAATTCAGAATTACTACTCCAAGGAATGTCTTTTTAAAGCTAAATTTAAATTTTAACCGTTGCTTAAAGTAACAGGGATGTTAAACAGGACCACGCGCTATTTTAAATATAATTTGCTAAAGTAGTAGTTATTATTAAACAGTGTGGCTGGTCTGAAAAGCAAAGTTTTTGTCAACATAATGAAAAAATACGCCGTATTATTTTTTGGTGCTGCTACACCAACGATTTTATCTCTAATCTATGATGACTGGTTTTACTTTCATATCGTGCAAAAGTTCTAGGATCTAAAAAATATCCTCCAATTTATTTATTTATTTATTTATTTAACGCCCAGAGGGCTTTTACATGTGGGTGGTACAAATTTAATGACAGTTTTGAAACATAAGAAAGAAAAGAAAGAAATAATAAAAATAAAATTACATAAGTATATGCGAGAAACAAAATTAAAAATATCAAGAACATAAATTAAAAAATACAGCGATTTGACTGGTTTACAAAAATATAACTTCCATTTAGGAATAGTATTGAAATAGGTCTTTATTACCTTAATTTACTTAATTTACCTTTATACATAACTCAATGTATTTGGGTACCAAGAAGTTAAAACTTGAGGTCTGGGACTGCATCGAAGCTGAGTTCAACTGCAAAATGCCTGAACCCATTATTTTAATTGCTTGAAAAATTAAAAATAAAAAAGTCACAAAGTTTTTAGTAAAAATATGGTTCTTAGGTTAGAAAAACTTTAATTTAAAAAATTATTAATTTAAGCCTTTTTCTCCCACCGTCACCAAGTGAAAAGAGATCGTTCGACAAACGATATGAGGTAGAAATCCGAAAGTCAAAATATTTTCGATTTTTACTTTTTTTTTAATGTATATTTAATTAAGTTATAAAATTTTACATCTTATACCTAATTTATTATTTTCTAAGACTATTATAATATTATTTACTACTTACTAAAATTTGGACTTCACAACATTGAGACATAATTCACGAAAAACTGCAATACTTTTAGCTTCCTTAACAATTACCGGGAGTTCATTGAACATTTTAAAACCCTTATAATAAATATTGTTTTGTGTTCCCGATAAATTTGTTTTAGGAAGCCTAAAATCGTTGCAGTTTCTCGTAGGATATAAATGAACTGTACTATTAATTCCAACATTTTGTGACATATAGTTACCTAACATTTAATTTTTTAACTTATAAATAAACACAAAAGTATTATAAACTAATCGTTGCCACACACTTAAAAGATTGGGTTGACGTTGCATGGTTTTTATCCTGGTGTACCTGGTACAACACAGTATTGACCTTATATAATGTAATACATCGTCTCTATCATAATATTCTTTAATATTAGTCGAAAGTAATGTTGAAGCGTGCAATTCAGTACCTTTCCGACAGCAGAACTGTTAAATGTGTCGAAATAGCGAGTAACTATCGGTTTTCATGTAGGTGGAATTTAACTATTTCAATTACTTTTATTCTTACTTTTACTCTAGTAAGCGATGAAACAGACTGCAATAACTAGCTCCACACCGGAGACCCTGAGGAAAATAATTTCCCTAGCTGCATGTCATGACATTATAACACACTTCCCTGAAAAAGTAATTAAGTGAAATTCCATCGAAAGAAAAAAATTACAAATTATGCCTCGAAATAAAAAAAACTTCAGGTTATGTTGTTTAACAAGGTAAAAAAAAATCATGGTGTTTCTTTAAATGTTACATGAATCAGATTTTCACTCTATTTTAAATAAGTCTCGTTTAAATAAATATTATCACAGTCGCTTATGTCTTATCATCATAATCTATTAGCGCGCTCGCTGTATCATTAATATTTTCATAATACCTCCCTTTCAAACCATCGTCAGTAATCTTTTTAACGCTTACAATGGAGCCTTAAGGCGTCCGACTGGAAATCAGATTCCCTTTGGGAATGTAAAATTGAATCCTACCGGCTGCGCCACTTTTTTTACGAAAAAATAAAATTAATTATCCGAAAAAAAATTCACAAAGAATCTCTGAAGTTGAAGAAAGATTATATTTTTTCAATATTACAGAGACCCACATACTGGTTATATATATTTATTTATTTATAAAAAATACAATAACGGAATAGTGAATCTTTGACTGTCCAACTGGGAAGGTTTCAGGACAATACAATAATTGATGGGTTTAGTTCATATGAAGTAGGAAATGTAACACAAATACATAACAATAAATTCAATCAATGGAGAAATTATTTTTTACATAACATTAAATTCATAGCACTGTGGAAATAACTTTCATGTTTACAATATAAGAGATAAGTTAGGTAAGCATAAATGTTTTTTAAATTTTGTTTAAGAATTATATTAGAATAATGGTGAGATTTTTAGGAAAAGAGGCCAAACATACTAAATAATTATTTTTTTTTCTAAAAAGACAAACATTCCCAGGTTACGAATAACCTGACACTATTTAAAAATCTCCTACTACCACTACAGTTAGCTGAAAATGTTGCTTGTGTTGTGATGGAGGACTTAGCCAGCCGAGAAATTGAACACACTACGCCTGAGTGGGACCCAAGCGCGATGTCAACTCGGCCACTGACTGGTCAATTAAATGAACCTAGTAAATATTTGTTGTCTATTTGTAAGTTCTCGACTTTCCCTAAGTCCAGAAGCCAATTTTTAACCGATTTACGAAGAATGCGTGCATTTTTCGATTTCCATGTATCGGGTATGAGATTAAATATTTTTTGCCATGAGTAGGAGTATTGTCTTTGGGCAAAGGTTGTTTTAGTGATGGGTGAAACTCTTGGATTCCTCCCTGCACGACAGGAGTCGTGATGGTCGATGGAAGGGAATATAATTGTTCTTATGTATAGCCTTACATCAAGAACTCACATCTCTTCGAATAATACGTTACTGGGGTACTGGGGTACATAAATGTTTTTTGTAAGGATGACCCTTAGAAGTGATTTTTGAGCTTTTGCTAAGGGATTTACTATTGTTTTGGTACATCCGCCCCAACCTAAGGAAGCTTATTATAGTATTATTTTTATTGTTTCATAAATTAACAATAATAAAACTTCGGTTAAAGTTCAAAATTTCTGAAAAGATGTTTACTATAAAATTTAAAATATACACAATATCAAAAGTTATTAATTAAATACTGACTTAACGAAAAGTTCACAATATGAAAACATTTCCAAAATAATTAAAGCAATATCAAAACTTTTTCAAGCAACGAATGTAATCAGAAAATATTGTTTCAATAGTTTGTGTTGTTTGTTAAATTAACTAATGAATTATTCAGATTATAGTGAACAATATAATGTTGAAATTGAAGCAGATACATTGAAATTCTGTATCACAGTGAAACAACTGTCCATTTTGTTCATTTTCCATTAAATTCGGACTGACTAAATGATTCCATTTGTTAAAATTATAATATCCACTTGGACGGGAAAAATTTAAGCCACTGATGTAAAAACCACTAGATTGGTCAAACGACATATTCTAAAAATCCTGTGTGTTAAAACATTCAAAAGAAGTATCAATTTATTTTTTGTCAGGGTGCATATCAAAATTTTAGGGATCGCAAGGAACTGGCAGAAAGAGAGACATGGAACTGACAGAGGAAGGATGACAGTAGACTGGATGCTGCAGAAATGAGATCACTGAGGAATATGGTTGTTGAAACCATGTATGATCGTGTAAAAAATGTGGAGATCCGTAAATAATGCAAGGCTGATGTACATAAGCGTAGTGAGTAAGATTAATAATGATAGGAATGAGTGAAGAAAGAAGTGTAAGGAGAATATGTAACAAAATGTGAACGGTAGAAGAAGTTGGGGATGCCCGAGGAAGACATGGCACGACCAAGTGAATCAGATACTCGCGTGAGGCCATGTCAAGAGTCAGAATAATAAAAGAGTAATGAGGTAAGAAGTGTATGCTAAGACGAAGTTGTTTGGCGGTCCGTCTTCTCTACCTATCCCTGCGGGAAATCAATGTAATGGCTAGTTAGTTAAGTTTACTCAATAATAAATATGACTTACTTAATATTTTCGTTTCTTTTTCCAAATAAATAAATTGATATGTGAATTGGAGAAAAAGTCATAAAAAATATTCTTCTTTATTTAAAATTTTACCTTAACCACTTACATGAAGCGAAATATTCCGCCACCATAATTATAAAAATATATATTTTGATAACTGCGTCAGTAAACTTGTAAAATTGAAAAAAAAGGTAAATACTGTTGTTACTATGAGTACTTCAGAACGTTGGAGAAGTTACATTTTTTTGTTGTTGGGACAACAAATGGATTGAGAAATTATTACCAAATGAAATCCTCTGACAAAAAGCACAGTTTACATCAATTTGGATTTGAGTCACAAACAGGACATGTATATATCATGTTTGAAGGGAGTTCAAAAATGATTATTATGCAAATTTATAAAAATGTCCCTATATCATTGATATATTGTATTTAGATGAGATATAAACCTAAGAAAATAGTCAGGCGCACCACTTATCGCATTCTAATAGTGGAACAATTTACGTCAAGTTATTAGTACGCATTAGTGTCTCTTATTGTAGCTCTATGCCCCACATTGAGATTGTGATGCCCTATGAGTCACAATACACCAAGATAGGTATCTACTTAATCGGTCGTGTTGCAGGTTTGATGATATTATTGCAGGCGATTCACCAAAATCAACCTCAAGAAAAATCATCCGGTATATACCTGTGTAAATAAAATAATGACACAGGTGACGATGTGACAACCCAGGTGACTTCCCGTTTGGAGGTGAAGGCAGACCAACATAATATGATACGCCTTCAGTGCATATTTGAACTCGCTAGATTCTCTTGGTGTTTGGAAGGAATTATTTCTGTGGACCGGCTTTTTTTAGTGCATTCTGAAAATAAGTGACAACCATTTCGAGCAACGGCGTATTATCAACTTTTGTTTAAAACTGAGGCACAGTGCAACAAAAACTTATGCAAAACTAGCTTGCCTTCTCCCTACACAGAAAGTGTTGCCACATTTAACGCTAAACTATCAGTCCCATTACTTTAATTACACAGCTGTACGTAATTACACCATAGCTTGTTCCTTTATTAACTTTCGTGTTCCGCCTTCTCCACCCCCCAAAATTTCTTTCCACCTCACACTACCATCTTCAATATTGAGGATAAGTGTCTCACTGGCTCTAAGAAGTGAGACTCGTGCAGAATTTACAAAAGTAAAAACTATTAAACAGAGGTCTATCTAGTTTTATTTAAATCTACATCAACAGAGTTGCACCTTTGTGATCAAAATGCACTTCATGTTCATTGAAAATTATTCAACAAAGGGGGGATATGGGGCCAACTGATCAACGTGTATGGTAAAATAGCATATATTGTCATATCCTATTACAAAGTAGGACTGTTTTAATTCGATTTGCTGCCAGTTGTTATTACTCGTATTTCACTGTTTTGTATGATTGCTTTCAATTAAATATATCATTTTTTCGAGCATTGATGATAATAATGTTATTGTTTGACAGTTAGCATGATTTTATAATGCTGTTGGTTTTGATTAATTCGCTGTGCGCCTTGAGTTATAAAAAAACTTTAAAAAAACCATCAGTAAAAAAAATTGTATTTGATTTTTGTGATGTTTGGTAATAAGTTGGGTTTTCAAGCGATAGATGGCACCAGTCATAAAGCTTATTTCAGAGTCCGACAGATGTCGCTAGAGTGTAGCAATTGCCTGTGGGATATTATTGCCAGACAACAAGCTTCTAGAAACAGAGAATTACCAACCCTCGGGTAATGAACAGTGTAGCTAAATCCAGACTTATTTATTGTAACGTAAATAAACGCAATTATAGTAAAGAACCTTTTACTTTTCACAAGAGTTCCCAACCCTGAATCTGCAAGTAAAGCAGAAATATAACAATTTAAAAATCTCTCATAAAAATATGATATTTTATGATTCAATATGAATGCGATGGTGATAAACTTACTATTTTATATTGAACACAAAATGTTGAAAAAAAACGTGTCTTGTATTTTTATAATGTCATTGGATATACAGGGTTTATCGGCATGTACCTGACAAACTTTTACCAGCTATTCCTTAGCATATTTGGAGTAAAAAATCTTATATGCACTTTGCTGTCCGGTAACGTTTTTTTTTTAATAAAAAATTTACTATTCATATTTTCAACACATGTCACCACTGTTTTATCCTTTGTCAAAGTTTGAAAACCCATCTGGCAATATTTTATTCGAATTCCGTTGAATAATGCTCGTGTGTACCTATATTAGCGCACTTTTACAATCACAACGAAATGGCACGGCACCATTCGTCTCATTTTTAACTATAATTATTTAGTGTGTGCGAAAGAGCGAAGACGCTTTTCGACATACTTGCTTATAACAGCTGTCAAACCCGAAAAGCAATGCCAATGACAGTGATGTAGTGTGGAAATTTTTAATTTTTTTGTTTTTAATTGAAAAAAAAAGCTACCCTACAGCAAAGTGCCCATAACATTTTTTACTACAAATGTGCTAAGGAATAGCTGGTTAAAGTGTCGGGTTAGTGCCGATACACCCTGTAAGTTGCAATTTGGGAGGCCCGTCGCCCCAGGAACCATTTATTGGATAACGAACACCTCTGCCACAAATCACCCCAAGTGGTTTTGTTACGTTTGGTGAATTAGCACTGGCGCCCGGGTACATGGGGTGTGAGGTTTGTCTTGTTCTGGGCGGCGGCCGGCGGGCCGGGTCGAGAGAGGCTTTTGGTTGAGGGAGGCCTTTTTGCACAATACACAATACCTTGTACCGCAGTTGAAGGACTGGATTTATACGTCCGTCACTCCCGGACACATTGTCCCCTAATTCCTACCAACCCTTCAAACCTTTTTCCTTCCCAGAACTTCCTCCCCTTCCTTTCCTTGAAACGACCCTCCACACAGCATCCTTTAAGATGATATAGACCGCGAGGGAAATTATTTTCCTCTAGGCTTCTTGTGTGGAGCTAATGTAAAAAAAGCCGTAAATTTTCAGGATTACTAACATTTGATATGTAAATTACGTTCAAATTAAAGTTTAGGGCAAATATTTTTTTTATAACTTCCGTGATTTTTCACGGATCTGCCCTAATAAATAATTATTTTGCAAGACATTAAAGAATATATAAAAGATTATTAAACGTTGATAATAAATTAATTTTATTATGTTTAATGTTTGGCAAGAACCTTTTTGAAACGGGTGCTCAGTTCATAATGTAAGTGCTCCTTCTCACAATGATCATAATGGATGTGTCGCATCATAAACAAACATATAAAATAAACTAAGTTTATTACATTTCCGGTACTAAAACTGATAATAATATTACCTTACTGAGGCAGAATACAAAACAACCCCAGATCGTAAAGCCTAACTTTCATCGTACCCCCAAGAAGGTGGTCCTCGTGTGGGTAACTTTTGCGCCCTTATTACGCGATTAGTTAAACTATTTAGTTCAGGAAATTAGCCACGTAAAATACTACCCTTGAGGGATGGGACGAATTAGGTGAAAGACAATCCGCACCGGGTTTTAAAAGGGTGGCGGTAGTAGAGTGTAAAAGTGTCCTGTCCCTTGGACAATATTGTTTGACCAATTAAGTTGGATATTATATCAAACTATTAGGTGAAAGTTTCAGTTAGCGGTAATAGAAAAATAAGTACATAAAAGGAAAGCACTGCTTACAATAATATTTATTTATTTATTTATTTATTTAGACGCCGTAAAAAGCTTTTACAATATACATGATTTATGTTTACAGTGGTTCACAGGAGCGAAACAGTATTATGTTAAACAGAATAATTACTGAGAAATTATGTTGAAAATTAAACAAGAATAACATCTGGTATACATAGGTACAATAGCATTTTTATTTTCAATCCGTACAGTAGTTTAGTATTGAGGTTATTGTTACCTTCAATATTGAATTTGGTTGAATTTGCTGAGAACTAAGAGTTAGCTCTATTGAAACAGGGCTGTCAGTAAGACATCTCATAACAATTTTGGGAAAAATTATAGTTTTGATTAAGTATATAAAATTATAAATATTACCTTTGGTTTTGTTTTTTGAGTTTGTGTGATTTTAGTTTTAAATTGCTAAATGGGAGGCGGTATGGGCATTTATTTGATAACTGAAGGTGGCTCGTTACGTTTGGTGACTTAGCAGGGATGTCCGGGTTGATGGGCTAAGGTTTGTTGAGGTATTAGACGTGGATGCCGTTGCTCAACTACTGCGTGGCGGGTCGTGAGAGACTGGTTGAGGGAGTCCTTTGACACCTGCAGCCGGAATCTTTATCGACCCATCGCCTTGTGCCACAATTGGAGGGATGGATTCATGCGTCCGTCACTTCTAGACACATTGCCCCCAGATTCCCACCCAGTCCTCATACTTTTTTCCTTCACAGAAATGTATATCCTTCCTTTTCTAAATAGACCCTCCACACAGCCTCCGTTGCCCTATTTTCGTCGTTGCCTCCGTGGAGTTAATATAAAAAGGAATACTTTTAATATTCACGTTCGGTTTTATGCATATTGTGATATTGCAAAACCCGCCTAGGTCGTTTTACCAAAATTGTTATAAATTGTTAAAACGAGGTTATACTGAATAGTGCAATGTTTATTAATTTTAAAATTCACGCCCAATTGGGCGTTCTTTTGTTCTTTTTTAAACACAAAGAATATCTTAAAAGGCATAACATCACAAAAAATTGCTAACATGGTAGGTATAATGCAATGTTAGACGGAACACGGTAGATTAGAAATAGTACAATGCAAGACGGAACATTGTAGAATAGTACAATGCAAGACGGAATACGGCAGATTAGGTATAGTACAATGCAAGACGGGACATCGTTGATTAGGTAAAGTACAATTGCAAGAGGGAAAATGGTACTTTAAATAAAAATTTTGTATACGTTGACTTCGATAATTTTAATATTAGTTGACTATTTACGTGATTCTATTGAGAATTTATAAAAGAGAACTACTTAACTTTCAGGCAAAAAAAAAAATATATATATATATTTCTTTAAAAAAGTCCATATTATGAACCATTCAAAAGCATCACGTCATGTTTTAATAAGGTACAACATATAACATATAAATATAAAAATGTATTAATGCGCGAAATTTACAAGTTTTTTATGATGGACAAATGCCTTGGATTCCTACCCTGGCGTCGCGGATTTAATTTCTCTGCCAGCTTGGTCATCCACGATTGCAGTACCAATATTTTACTCGTAACTTTCATATCACGAGTGTAAGTAGATGAAAGAAAAAATCAGTGACGTCCCAGAAAAAAACATTCAATGAAATTTAAGAAAAAGTTGGGACAGTTGTGCCTAATGTTTCATATTCCCTACCTACCTCTGTAGTGATTTGAGAACTCAAATTTAAAATTAAAGATCAGAAAAATAAGTAGGTACTCTATTAAGAAGATATATTTAATTAAGTCACACAATTTGGAAATAATCAGAAACACAGGAAAACTCAGGCAAAAATACGCGTTATTCGAATATGTAAAAAAATATGTATCAACAGAACTACAAATATGTGTTACCGATTCGGATATGTAAAAAAAATATGGATCAACAGAACTACAAATATGTGTTACCGATTCGGATATGTAAAAAAATATGCATCAACAGAACTACAAATATGCGTTACCGATTCGGATGTGTAAAAAAATTATGTATCAACAGAACTACAAATATGTGTTATAAATGCTGGATCAACAGAAGTACAAATATATGTTACCGATTCGGATACGTAAAAACATGCTGGATCAACAGAACTACAAATACCCTGAAATAACATTCTTCAATGAATAACCAAAAAATATGAAAATATTATAATGAAAATTTTGAAGATCAAACATTTAAAAATATACTGAAAACTTAGTAAAAAAAATTTGATAATAATTTTGTACGCACCACGGTCTAATGAAAACAATTATCTGTTTAATAATAATTTTATTTATTTTATAATAATAACACAGTCATTGCAATTTTTATTATTGTTTACTTACCTGTCTATTCTTCTATTTATTATTTTATATGACACATTTATCCTTACGAAAAAAGCATTAGTTTCGATACATGGCGATTATTTTGATTAATTTTCTTTGAATTGATATGATAAAAAAACTAATTAATTAAAAACAATAATGAAAATCTTCTTGATAAATATATAAATTATAAATAAATATATAAACCCTCCATTCACACAAGAATGGCCTTTTACGGAGGTAAATAAAGGCCATACTTGTGTATATATGTAAATAATTTATTTTTATTTTTTATTTAACACAATAACTTTACACATTTTAAAACATTATTTGATAATGAGGGCCTTACTGCGTCCTTTACCCTTGATGCGGCCCCAATTTTACAATTTGATCATATTTAATAAAAACGTAATGTGATATTATGAAATGAATTCTAATAAAATAAATTGAGACTAAATAAAATAAAATACAATAATAAAGGTGGTAATGAAACAAAAAATTAAATTACACATGTACATATGTTTTATTCTTATACTTTATAACATTTCCTTTTTTGTTCTTTAATCCATGTTTTCATTTTGTATCTGAAATGTTTTTGTTTTCGTCATTTCTATATCGAATGAAATATTGTTGAATGCTTTTACTGCCTGGTATTTTGTGGTGTCTTTGTCCAAAGCTTGTATTTATCGTCGGAGTTTTTATACGCTATTTTTGTACGCTTGTCTAACCGGTCTATGAATGATCGTTTGTTTTTATTGAAAATTTTATATTAGACTTAAATGTAGTTCAGTAGTGTTTTTATGTACTCGTACAATTAAAATAACATGAAAACTCATAATTTTTTTACTGTTAAATTTTTTGTGAAAAAAATTAAAGTAAGGGATTTAGTTTTTTTTAAAGAAAAAAATCATCCAATAAGATGTTTCTTTAATGTTCGTTGTTCATCTAACTCCCTAATACCGCATTAAGCACAAATTCTTGTCACACTTCATCCAACTATTCATGAATAATGCAACATTCTATTTAGATTATGGTTGATGTTTTTAGGTGAAATTATACTAAAGTGAAATACTCCATCTTCTTGGCATAATATTACCATGAATATTTCCCGTAGGCGTAACACCTTTACGGCAGTCGAGTACCATCCCCAGTGACACACAAATACTTCATAAATAATGTAACATGACTCTGTAACAAGGAACAGGTCTCTGGGGCAGGCAGAGAGAAAACAAAATAAAAGGAAAGTTAACACACATCTCAAGCTGGACGTAATAGTTTCGCGTATACTCATTCATTCACGAAAAACTCTACAGAACCTGGGTAGATCAGAAATTGTACGGTTTTTTGTTCAATTCCTGGCCTGGTATTATCCTATTGGTTTGATTTAACTCCTCATGTGTCTGAAATAATAACCGCTATATTTCTTAAAGATTGTCTGTAAGGAAGTCGAAGAATTTGTAAGTATTTCTACGTCACAACAAAATCGAACATTCTGAAAAATAAAAATTATTTTTGTAACCCGATATAATACGATTTAAAAGATGAGTACTTGGTTAAATGATATAATAAGAATGATAAGGAAAATATATGTACGCAGTAAGGTAATATAATACGATTTAAAAGATACGTACGTAGTAAGGTGATATAACACGATTTAAAAGATGACTACTTCGTTAAATGATATAATAAGAATGATAAGGAAAAGATATGTACGTAGTAAGGTAATATAATACGATTTAAAAGATACGTACGTAGTAAGGTGATATAATACGATTTAAAAGATACGTACGTAGTAAGGTGATATAATATAATTTAAAATATAAGTACGTAGTAAGGTGATATAATACGATTTAAAAGATACGTACGTAGTAAGGTGATATAATACGATTTAAAAGATACGTACGTAGTAAGGTGATATGATACGATTTAAAAGATACGTACGTAGTAAGGTGATATAATACTTTTTAAAAGATTTAGAAATAAACACGTAATTCTTGAAGTATTAGAAAATGGCTAAGATTTGTTTTCTTCGTCTTAACATTGATCTAAAATTACTGATAACAAAAAAACACATTTCGTAGGACAAATGTATTTTAAACATTAAAGCCAAGACACTTTTTTGTCGTTTCATATAAAAATAATTAATACAAAAATTCACTATAGTTCATATTATACTTATGATATTTCTCATTGTTATTTTTTTGTTATTTTTGGTTGTGATACACAAAATAATTGTATGTTATTTTTAAGTTTAAAACTACTATAATGTAATGATATTATTTGTCTTACTTTGTACTCTATTATATGTATATTTATAAAAGGCAGTATAGCCGTTTATGTATTTAAAATAAAATAAAAATATTTTTTTCTTAAATTGTGGTAAGAACTTTTGGCTTATATGAGGTGTATATTTTAATTCCTAGATTTGATTATAAAGCGTGTTATTTTTTCTTTCAAACACTGTAAAGATCATATTTCTAATCACGGCTGTAAGAGAAACACAAGGATTTTTATGAGATCACATTAGTTGTACCGTAAAGCGAAAAAATTGTCTTCTCGGGTGTTAGCTCTTTGTAACAAATTGACCTGCGGGTTAATTTGTTATTATTAATTATCTCTATGGGGCAGAGAGGAATTAAAAAAAATCATTTATATTGCGTAAGTCTGAACTAAAATAAACAAAATTTGGCTTCCAGGGTTTTACCGCCAAACAACTCGGTCTTGGCACACACTTATAGCCTTGTTCATGTTCATACATCGCATCGTCTCATACATACCCTTTACTTATTATTTTGACTCTTACATGGCTCGATTCAATTATTTGATTCACTTGATCGTGTCATTTTAAAAGATAACTCATATTTTATCTCGGTGAAGTCATAACGCTAACATCAGCTTTGTATTCTTTGCGAATCTCCCAATATTTCTCACACTATCTTACATGGTTTTGTCACACATACGCCTTTTCGACTCATTAAGAAACTCGTTTTTTTTTAAGTCTGCCGTTGTTCTTCCTCTAGCATATCTATTCATCACGACTAGTATTAAAATCAGAGTTTTGCCGTGGTAAATCGACAGTTTTTTTAACTCGGTTCTTATCCGCCGTTCAATCCTACTGACAATTTTCTACGTTGAAGAATATATTATATCATATGTTAGACTGTTCATCCAATTTAATCTTGGATCGTTCGAAACTCATGATTTGAACATTATCTTATTCCCAATGGAAATGCTTGCAATTGTCAATATAGATTGTTTTAAACCCCATATCTGTAGAACTAACTTGCCAATTGGAAAAGCAATCAAATTTTGAATCGATTCGCTTCAGAAAATGACAATAATTTCTGCAGCAATGAGTCTGCATTCGAATGATGAATATTATTGTTTACATAGTAAGACTTACCGTTGTTCGTAAAAGAACACTTTTTTATCTTATAAACAATTAACCAATTATTATAAGCAATAATTAGTCGCCTGAAATATCCATACAAATTAAAAATATCTCCCGAGTAAAAAATAAATGCCGCCGATGGGAATTGAACCCGTATCTTCTGATGTCCGGTTAGTTGCTCTGGACCACTGAGCTTTGTCAGCTTATTCCCAACCCGCAAAATAATTCAATATGTACTAGTACTGCAATCAACAAATTACTTCTTATTTTATTTTTTCACCTTTAAACAACTAACTTTATTTTTGTAGGAAATGCTTTGTTAGTGCTAAATTTCCCACTAGATGGCGTCGAGATATATTATATCTAAATTTGTTGGTGAAATATTTTGACTTGTCAAATATTATTATTTTTTTATGATAAAATAGTGTTTTAAAGACAAGATTTTTTATGCATATAACCAATAATATTTTCAATTTGTATGGATATTTCAGGCGACTAATTATTGCTTATAATAATTTGTTATCTTTTGTGCTATTTATAAAAAACCTTGTCTTATAAACATTAGTTTATCATTAAAAAAATAATTATAAATAATTTTCAAAATTTTTCGAATAAATAATCCGGTGATCCTCAAGAACAATATTGATATAATACTATTGAAACCTTAACACAAATTAAAGACTTAGGCATCACTTTTCAATCAAATCTTTCTTTTGTTAACCAGATAATGGAAATTTCTAACAAGAGCTTACAAGTGTTGGAATTTGTAACTAGATTAACTAGAAATTTCAACAATAATTGGATTAAACTGTTATATTTTGCCTTTGTTAGAAGTGAACTTGAAAACAATTCTCCCGTCTGGAATCCACATTAGAATATTCATGTTTAAGCTATTGAAAGAATACAAAATAAATTCTTAGTTTCTAAGCCTTAAAATGGAATCCCAGCAATAATATTGGACTACAACAGTATTTTAAATTAAATGAATATGCTAAAATTGTCGGACAGAAGGATTTTCACTGACTTGGTATTTCTATATAAAATTTTAAATGATGCATTTAATAGTGCAGAATTGCTTGCATTAATAAGCTTTTGGATACCACTAAGTAATACTAGAAGTTGGTATGTATTACTCATTGCTCAGATTACTTATGGAAGGAAATAATTATACCGAGTCAGTGGACTTCTTTAATTTATCACTGAACAAATACAAAAGATTGTTACTGATACAGTTTAGTTATGTATAGTAAATATGGTGACCGGATAAATCATCACAATGATAATTCATCACAATGATAATTCATCACATCTTTAAAAAGTTATATAAAGTCATGGAAAGTGATGAAACAAAAATTTTATTAACTGGGTTAAGTAGGTTAGGTTAGATTATTTTTTTTTACATCTTTTCTAATAATTTTATATCACGTTTTAAAAGTGTGTTGAATTGTCACTTTTAACAAAGTGGATTGTTTTATTTAAGTTTTGTTTTTTAACGATTGTTATTTATAACGGTTGTTAATTTAAACTGGTGCTTACTCTGAGGACGCGTTGTTTTAAAAAATTTGAACAATTCATCAAATTCATCAAGGTTGATTTTCAACTTCGGTGAAGGTTATATTCATGTTCTGTTATTATATCATTATTGGCCAGGTGTTTTTCAAAACTAAAAAGATAACAGAACTTTAATAGAACCTTCAGATAACTTGAAATTTGATAAATTGTTCAAATTCTGCGAAACAACTCGTCCATAATATTGTTTTTTAAGTTCGTCAATTTTATTTATTTTTTCTGTGTTGAATAATTGATATTTATTATATTTTTATGTGAGTACTGCACAAGAGTCCCAACTACTCCTAACCGTCTAGACTCAACGAGATTATGGAATCTCCAATTGGGGTATATTGGCTGAAATTTGTGGGGAGGGAAGAAGAAGTTTTGGAACTACCTGGCTATTCAGATCTGGTCACCAAACACGGTTAAAGCGTTAAAGTAACGTTTAGATCTGGACGGTGGCTTTGACCAGGGCGCTAACAATCTGTAACGTTCTGAAAATATATATTGATTTTTTATTTTTATTTTATATATTTGGAAATAAAACAAATTAATCAAAGTAATCCATTTGCATGGATTGACTCCGTTTATCATCGACCTGTTGAAAAATTAAAATTAAAAAATCACCGACCCACATCCGAAATTAGTCTTTATAATTTTTATTTACAAAATACATTAATTATAAAATGTCTATTTAAACTTATATAAACAAAAAAATTGGTTTAACTGAGGATTGAATCTTCCTTTCCTACCAATATCGTCAAATGCTGATCGGGTAGGGCCGATATTTATTTTGTATATTAACTGCAGTAATGTCGTGCGATATCAGGGAGAAAAGCGTGTACGTCCGAGTGTGTGTGTACGTAATTACCACCAAAAGTTCATAAAATGCTTTATCATCGACAACAAATCTATATACCGAGTTTCAGCTCTATCGGAGGTCAGGAAGTGAGTTTATTTCCGCTTCCAAGATTTGCATTTATTTATTCACAAAACAAAAGAGAAATTCAAATAGAATATTTTAATATTTAAAAAAATAATAATTTAAATATTTAAATAAAATGAACCCACAGTATTTTTTTTTTTAAATGTACATTAAAATTTTAAAAAGTTTTTAAAAATATATATATATATATATATATTTATATTTTCCTCAGGATTTTACCTTCCTTTCTAGGGACTGGAGTCAACCGAACTAACAACCTCGCCAAATGCTGATCGGGGAGGACTGACATTTATTTCGTGTATTAACTGTTTAATATCTTATCTCGCGTGTGTGTGCGTGATTGCCACAAAAGATTAAAAAGTTAATAGAATGCATTGTCATCGATAGCGAGTTTATCTGCTTGGGATATCGGGAAGTGGGTTAATTTCCTCTTTGAAGACTTGCATTCATGCTTTCATTCAATCAATCAATAATTCATTAATTCATTACGAAGGTGGAATTTGAATGGCTGTATTTAAAAACATGCTTGACAACTTACAAGTATCATAAGTCCATTAAAAAAATCACATTGAGCTGATCGACAACAGTTTAAAACCATCCAATCTAAGTTTTCCCTCTTTTGATTATCGTTAGAATGTTCTATAACAGCTTAAAATTGCTCCTCTCAATATTGATTCAAAAACCCCAACGTATTAACAAACGGCACTTGAAAATTGTGTATACGGTAGCTTTATTTTCGCAAACATACTTTGATTCCCAAAAATAGCCCAGTAATGCAATTCGCGATACTCAGATAAATTTCATACATTATCGCCGGATTAGTTTTGCCTACATAGTACAGTATTACCCAACTGAACAGAATCGCGAAAGGCAGTCGCACTAAATGTCTACAACGAAATATTGTGGGTTTTATGAGGGTCGGTTGTACCTACTACTGAAGGATTTCATTAGGAATTTCATAAAATTCGCTGCTTGAAATAACAAATTATGCAATAAAATTGGCCGATTCAAAGGATTTCAAATCTACCCTTGTAGGATTATTTTATATAATAACCATATTTCGTGATTTCTGGTTTTCTAATAACATGTGTAGAAAGATTATAAGTACTAACGATTGAATGGGTACTATTCTCAAATATTATGGGTATTGAAAATGTGTGGTCAGTGAAAAACCTGCTCCGAGTGTTTTTTCTGCCAGGCCCTGCTGGTATTATGAGAAATACATTTCAATTTACCACAATAGTTTTGTCACAAACTTCACGTTCCAAGATGATTTTGCTTACGGCACGGCGTCACGAAGTTGGGTTCTATTTCAACTTCAAAACTTTAACGAATCTTTTTGAAAATAATAGGCGCTACTTCCGTCTACAACAATCACGACTGTACAGTCATTCAAATAATAATAATACTCATATTTTTTTGAGTACTTTAATTTTGGTCGTTAAATTGAGTTAAATCATATACATCCAAATTGATAGACTTGCCCTAACATGAAATCAGGGTATAATATCATCTCGTTCACGAGAAATGTCCGTAAAATTGATTTCCCTTACACGATCTGTGATGAAATCCTAAAACGAGTAGACTCCATTAGAGATCTGGGAATCTTACTTGACTCGAAGCTAACCTTCAGAAACCATTACCAAAACATTGTCAATCAGGCTAATAAAATGCTCGGTTTCATCACCAGAGTCACTAAATCATTTAAGAACACCAGTAGCTTCAGAATCTTGTACTACTCATATGTAAGAAGCATCTTAGAGTACGGCTCTGTGATTTGGTCACCACATTATGCAATTCATAGCAGGAAAGTGGAGTCCGTTCAAAAAAAATACTTAAGAATACTAGCTTACAAATCTGGAGTACATCGTAATCTTAGTAACTATGCTGAAAGACTTACTTACTTTAAAGAAGTCTCACTCGCCAAAAGAAGAAACCTATCAGATATAATCTCTCTGTTTAAAATCATTTACAATGTATATGATTCATCTTTAATTAATCAAATAAATCTTAATATAAGACCAAAATCCACAAGAAACCCTGTAACCTTTTGGATAGATACTTGTCGTAGTAATACAAGTTTTTTCAAACCAACATCGAGAATGACTCGATTATATAATAGATACTGCAATCTTCTAGATTTAGATATATTTTCAAACTCAATTAATACCTCCAGAAAGAACTTACACATACTTATATCTGATGATCTCCTCATTTAGAGCCATTTTATTATTTCATTTTCTTTACCAATCACCTACTTATGCATTAGCTCCACTATATATGATTCATGCGTGCATATGTGTATAATATATGTTTGCATACAATATGCGTACAGTGTATACACTTATGAGTGTGTGTGTATTTAAATGTGTATGTACGCATCTATGTATGTGTGTATATATGTATGTATGTGTATTTATATATGTATTTAGATGTATGCATGTATATATATATATATGTATAATATATTAATAAGTATATAAGTGTCTTCCTAATAATTGATTTCGATCTTCCTTGTTTTTATATACACTCTTGTAATAAAATTTATTATTACTGTAAATAACCAATTACTATTACACAAATAATATTGAGATGAATGTTGTGCTCACCTATAATTAGAAACATCATTATAACCATTTATAAATGTAAATTACTGTTAAAATTATGTGATGTATTCTGTTGGCAAGCCAATAAATAAATAAATAAAAGTATCATTTTGACGAACTGGAGGCAAACCACTTTATTACATTTTTAGAATAAAATCCATTGAAACCATTTTAATGAACCTTCTGTGCTAAGACAAAAGTAGTCAAGATAAGTAGGTTGTTTGTAAAAAATCAATTATTTTGTACTGCGTGTCCCACGTGTATTTTTCTCTACCACAAGGAAGAAATGATCTCATCGATCAAGTCTATGTCAAATTATAAGATAAATGGAAGATTTTGTCTTCTTTTCTTGGAAAGAAAAACACTTGAGGGTAGAACAGAATAAATAACAACGTTTTACAGTTTATTCATATGTTTTATTTGTAATTAGTAATATTAAAACAAAATAACTTATCTTCATATGGTTCACTAAGGTATTAAAATATTTATCATATTTAAATTGTTATTAGCTACAATTATTAGCCTGAAAAAATGATACAGTTTTTTTAACTTTTCCGATAAAAAATACATGCCGCCGTCAGGAATTGTAACCGCAGCTTTCTAAATGTCGGACAGTTGCTCTACCATTATTCTAAGTCGTCTTATTTTAAATCCGCAAAATAATTCAATATGTACTAGTATTTTTCATTAAAAAAATAATTAATTAATTATTTTCGGAATAATAATAGCCTGACACTCGCTAATAATTATAACTTATTTTTATCCTTTGTGCTATGCATAAAAAACCTTCTAATAATAATAATACTATTGGACAATTTTTATAGCGCCGCTTTTGTGAGTTATCACTTCAGGGGCGCTTAGTCTAAAGTCTTGTAAATATTAGTTTATAATTAAAAATAACATCCATTTTAATTTAAGGCGATGCCATACGTAGTAATGCAAAATCGTGTGTTTTTGGTTTTAAAATTTGGTCGCCTAGAAATGTTTCAGATGCTTTAATTAAATACTTCAAGTAGAATACATCTTGACAAAATCTCCTACTTACGAAACCATTTTCGGTTATTGTTTTATTGTATAATGTGGCAAATTTAGTTATTTATAAAATGATCGAAAAACATTTAAATATTTGTGCCTGAACATCCACAAAATAAAATAAAAGGCACTTTTTGGCCATGTTTTTTTCATGCATAAATCCAAACAGGTGGATGGTGTTAAGCGGGAATTGAAACCTTATCGCCATCTAAGTAAGTAGACGTAGTGCATCGCCTTAATATTATTAGACGGGTGGTATTAATTATTTGTTATTTATTTCTATACATGTTTTTTTGTTTACTTTTCTCTGTTGTGTAAATCAATAAACAAAACTAAAATAATATCAAAATAAAATCCTAAGTTGTACATTAATGAGAAATAATACTGTTTTTGTAAACTTATCCAATGCTGATTCTGTTATGTAAATTGAAACGAAATATCCAGTCTTCGAAATAACTGTCTTTTAATAATATTTTGCGGTATCATTTTTCCCTTGAGAGAAGAAAACGACCGAAGTTATATTCGATATGAATGAAATACTTAGGAAAATTATTGTGGGTACTTTTAAAAATTTTGTATTTCATGAATGGATAATCTTGCTGCCATTTCTAAAGCCAGGAAAAGCCACTAAACTGACAGATTACAACCTTTCTAAAAAAAATTTTTTCTGGTTTTAACCGAAAAAATTGATTTTACTTTATAATTTTTTTTTAAAAGAAACCTTTGAAACACGAATAAAACATTTCAAACACAAATACGAACCTGATTATTTATTATTTTAAATGTTTTTAGAAGGAACATTGGAGTCATGCCTGGGTATCAACATAGGTCTTATCGATGAATAAGTTAAAGTTTTTCATTGCTTCTTATAATGCATTAGCATATGTTAAATTCTATTAAAAAAATTAACAAGCCAAAATGTGTGCTAAAAATGTTATTTGGATTTAGTACTGTAATAATGGACTTCGAATAACTTAGTTTTCAACAAGTTATATTACACATCGGGCTTCGGAGATCAACTTTAGTTCAAGATACCGTTGACGAATAAACAATACTTCCCAAACGCCAACAATCTAATTGTGCAGGAGAGACAAACAAATTCGAGGATGTTTTGTTGATGACGAAGTGTTCTTTTGGCTTTGAAATGATAATATGCTTAGTTCCTACCAGCACGTCAATTACCCAGTTCCTACCTCTTCGTAACTATCACCTTGCTGCCATGAAAAGAATTTAAAATTTGGAACAAACACAATATCAAGAACATAGTACAACATCGACTGCATTTATTTGGAAAACAGAAGAAGGATTGGGACTACTTTGGAAGCAAGTTGTTGGTGTTTTTTGTGTTCATAATTTCATTGAAAAGTAAAAAAAAGAAATTTAATTATCTTGTCCGTTTTGTTGTGGCGATAATTACTTAGGGGTATCACAGTGGAACTTACTATATTGTGATTGTATTGCGTGTTCTTTCGCCAAAATACAGCGGTAAGTGATTGTTCACCTGTTTTCCTTCCTTCCAATCCTAGTTCATTCCTACACATACTATCACCCAATTCCAGCAAACACCAATTCATATCGTCTCCTTTAAATTATTTACAGTTCACTTTCATGTTCATCTATAGCTAATTCGCTAGCAGTTTCGGATGCAAGAGCATTAGATATAGGCAGTATTTTATCCAAAATATAACCAATGTTGGTGGCTTGGTATTGCTTATTTGCCACTGCGCATGATATCTGGTGGAACAATTATAAACTATGACTTTACCGACGTAGTTGGATTTTGTTTCTCTATCAAAGTTCATAAAAAAAGTTATTTTTAAACCGTACGTAGCTTAGCCGGTATTGATAAGAAATCACTGCTAATTAAAAGTTGTTATGAATGCTCTTTGGGTAAAATTTGAAATGTGGTTCTTGAATGTTGCTTTGGAAGTGTTCAATGGATCGTGTTAATTGCGAGAGATGGTGGATATGAATAATATCATTTCTTTTCACAGTCATCTTAATATGACTATGTAATAGGGTGTATCGATTTTTAACTTTTTTTTTGTTTTCAAATTCCAAGTTGAAATAAAGTTGCTACTAGGTACCACAACTTACCACAATTTTTTTTGGATTTTTAAAAAAATGTTTAGGTCTCCCGCACAAGGCCTAAAGTTTTAATTTTTTTCAAAAAATATCATTTTTTTTTTTAATTTAAAAAAATAAATTCATAACTTTTTTGTTTATTCCAAGTTAAAAAACAGTAATATTAGGGCATAAAAATAAGTACGAAACGGTTTTTTTTAATAAAATATGGTATTTTGGTCTCCCGCACAAGCCCTAAAGTTTGTTAATTTTGATGAAATTTTGTAATTTTGTGTACATATATGAACCATGTTTTTTTAAAGTTTAAGCCACCGGAATTAATTGTACTTTTCTTACAGAAGGCATAAAATGAGACAATATATATATACATAATTCTTATATACATGCAGTAAAAATATATACCATATATATACTATATATATATATAATATGTTTTATACCTGAAAAAAGATAGTTGGACGGTGTAAATTGTATGAGAAAGGTGTTGAAAGAAACTAGTGTTATTTGCTATTACTGTTGTTTTTTACAAAAGTATAAAAGGTTATAACATGTCATAAAATGTAGTATAAAAACTAAGTACAAAATGTTGCTGATTACTTTCCATACGACATGAGTGGCAGTTTTCTTGTTCTACTGCAAATTTACTGACTTGTTTAAGTATTCGTCCTTTCATCTTGGCTTCAAAACCTTAAATCAAAATTATGTATAGTTTTTACATAGGCCTAGTGAAAATTTTATAAATGTTATTACAGTTCCCAAATGAAATTTCAATTTAATATGGAAGACAATTCTATTGCTGAAGAGTTGGCCAAACGAAACCCCGGCAACATCTCGCACGCCAGGTGGCTTACTCTGGCAAATCGAGTCCTTCGTTTGTATGTAGCCACCGATGATCCGACCCCTCAGCTAAGAAAGAAAGTTGGGGATGCGACGCCAACACGCTCAGAACAGAATCCATTGCCCTGATTTTCTCAACGGCTGAACACTGCGCTCCAGTATGGGTTAGAAGCGCCCACACTTTCATTTATTTATTTATTATTGGATAATTTTTATAGCGCCGCTTTTGTGAGATATCACCTCAGGGGCGCTTTACAGTTGATGCAGGTATTACAGAAAATATAAATATTACAAAAACAGAGTGAAGTTAAGTTAAGTAAAATGAAGTATAGGAACAGATGACACGAAGATAGAAGATGGAGACTCTGCAGCCAGAATCCTAGGTGGTGAGGAAACTGGACCAGCTGCTGCAGTGAAAGAGTCCACCGCGTCCACCAACAGTGCCAGCACGAGGTTCGTCATCCGTCTAGGTATGTGTCTGCTGCTAATAAAGCGCTGACACACTATCCTCTCACAGATACCAGACCTTGGCAGCACCGCTGTGACGTTCTACGAAGATAGAAGATGGAGGCTCTGCAGCAAGAATCCTAAGTGGTGAAGGAACTGGACCAGCTGCTGCAGTAAGAGAGTCCACCGCGTCCCACAACATCGTCCAGGTATGTATCTGCTGCTAATAAAGCGCTGACACCTCACATAGATAAGAGACCCTGGCAGCACCGTTGTGACGTTCGGCAAGTCCATCATTTATCTCCATGTAATCCTGTTCCTGGTAATTGTTGAAGTGGTGCATTCTGTCCGCAATAAGCAACGGTTGGGGTAATAAACCCTAGGCTTAGTAAAAAAATTTGCAGGGTCCAAGCTTGCCCAGTTTCCGAGAATTTTGTTGAGAACATCTGGAGTGCATTTACCGATCGCCGTTCGTTTCGAATGTCCAATATTTTTGAGCGAATTTCAGAATATGCACTTTTAAAACACTGCACTCAAATCACATATTTTAAAGTTCTAATAATTATTAAGTTTATTTTTATTTGTTCAAATGTTGATTGATTGATTTTAAAAATAATTTCAAAGGGATGTTGCTTCATTTCCCTTGAAAATACTAAAAAAACACAAAGCTGTTGGAGGAAGCGTTAGGACGCGTCCTGCTGCCACGAAGGGCGCAATACATCATGGTAGACGTTCAGCTTAATGCCACAATGCGAACCATCAGCGGGACTTTAAAATCTATATCTCTGTCTTGGCTCCCCGTACTTGCAAACATAACCCTGCCAAACAACAGACGAGAAATCCCAACACTTAGAGAATAAAAGAAGGCGCTGCAAAAAAGCGAAATACCTTTGCACGAAGATGTCGTCTCCCACCCGGCATGCCGCTTAATGGCCCGAAAACCCTTCTGGGCGGAAGGAGAGAGGCTGCTCCGATTACCTCTCACCCCAGAAGATAGGTGAAAACTTGAGTGGCAAACGGCCAACGTGGGAAATGCCCATCTCATACAGGATCCCAACGAGAGACAGCCTGGGTTCTCATTGCCTCGCAAAACCTGGTCCGTTATCAATAGGTTAAAGTGCTCCCATAGCCGCTGTGCCCTCATGATGCACAGATGGGGCCTTAAAGAGTCGGCGGTGTGTGAATGTGGTGCGGTGCAGACCGAAGAACATGTGGTCAACGAATGCCCGCTCCATTCATCCCCCGGCGGGATTAATGAGGTTCACATGGCGACGCCAGAGGCCCTAGAATGACCCGCATACCTAGATGTCCCCCTCTGACCCCTCCACTATAAGAAAGAAGAAGAATATTACGAATATTTTAGCTAACGTCTCCGATCGTTTTATGATCATATATGACCGAGCTACCAAATTTTATAAAAGTATTTTTATATTCTTTTCTATCATGCAAAAATAAGTAATTTTTTAACGTTAGAAAGAGAAATAATAATTCTCAACAGCTTGCTTCAAATATTTTTTCTGAATTCCATTAATAAAATCCTCAAAATAGCCAAAATGAATAATTCATTTTTCACACTGCTATCGTAAAAATCGGTTTAACTTAAAAAAATATTTATTATTTTTATTATATGAACTAGATAAAAGTGAAGTAACAGTTCAAAGTACAAATTTCCCCAGCAATGTGTTTTCAAAAAATGAGTTCTAGCTATTTTTTTACGATTGGAGTAAAAAATTAAGTAAATATGTGGTTAGCATTTTTGACAACATTTTGCACGTTTGATATTATAGTTTTATCATTTGGGAAAAGTATTTTTTTTATTTTAAATACCTACATTAGAAAGATAATTGTATCAAGTTTTTAAAATATTATTTGTTTTAACGGATAATTGCAAAATATGATTAAATAGCGCATTTAAAATACACAGAAAACATTGCAAACTGAACAAAAATGATGAAAGTACTGAAGGGAAGTAAGTTACAGTAAAAAATGTTAAAAATCGCCAAGAAGTGTTACATTTTAACTTGTCGTGAAAAAACACTTTCTTTGAAACAATGAAGGAATTGAATAAAAATATTTGAGCTGCTATTTTTGTTTCTGGATAATTATCAGCCGAGAGTTCCAAAGTATTCTTATTAGATCATAAAACTTTGTTAATTCATCAACTTGCACAAGAAACATGGCCTGGATACTGTTTATTTTTAGATTTTTATGTAAAATATTCATTATCAATTTACTTAAACGAACAGAAAACCTCTTAAACATTCAAAGCACAATAGCCGAACCTTAATTTCTAAAATTCAACAGAATCTTTTCTCAAGTACGCTCCAAATGGTTTTCTTTAATATTCACAACTAACTAAAATCACGAGAGTCTCCAAAATGAATTGAATTAACCTAATTAATTAAATAAACCAATAAAAGTAAGAAGCTTCCAATTTTAGATGAAGTAAAAGCTAGATGGATTCTACAGTGAAAATGAATATGAAATTGGAAATAGCGACATCACAAAATGACCCAATCTACCACTAGAATAATGACATTGAAAGTTATTTGGGGATATATCAAAAAGTAGTAAGTGTTTTTTTATTATAACTTAAAATTTTGATACCGAGTTGAAGAAGTATTCGTAAGGCAGAGCAGATAAAAGGTCGCACGTTTGAATTCATTTGTGCGCACCAATATTACAGATAGTTAACACCTGCCTGCAGTCTCCTCTTAACCGCAAATGGCTAAAGATATTTGTTGCGTAGCCACGTTCATCAATTACACTCAAATTTAGACTAACGATTCAAAAATTTCTTGTTGTGTTTCATTCTATGAGGTTCACAGCAAAAACAAAATTATTATTAATTTATAGGTATGATCCACTTACATCTTGGGAACAATAATAGTAACCAAATTTAATGAATTATGAAAGTAAGCGACCATTTGAACATGAAGAAGAAAAAAATCCATAGTTTTAATGATGTACCAGTCCGAAAATGTACGTGATTGTCAGAAATATTTTTAATATTGGTTTTATAAACTAACTAAGTAACTAACCATCTCACCGAAGAGGTAGGCAGAGAGGACGCACCGCCAAACAACTTGGTCTTTGCAAACACTCCTTGCCTCATTCATATTCATACATCGCCTCATATATACTCTCGAGTAATTTTGACTCTTGACATGGCCCGATTCAAGTATTTGGTTCACTTGATAGTGTGATGTCTTCCTCGGGCATCTCGAATTTCTTCTTACATTCACATTCGTATCATATATTCTCCTTAAATTCATTTTTTCGTTCATTTGCTTTACATGCCCAAACCATTTAAACTTCCCTTACTCATGTAAATCAGTCTTGCGTTCTTTTGAATCTCTATATTTCTCACATGATCGTTAATAGTTTTTCCACACACGCACCTCAAAGATCTCATTTCTACAGAATTCAGTCTACTTTCGTCCTTCCTTTGCCTCAATGCCATACTACACCAGGAAAAGTACTCGCACTTCATTGTGGACTGCTAGCTCCACTTCTTTATCCTTTATTAATAAAATTTCCTCATTTTACTATTCTTTCAACATCTCTATCAGCCTTTACAGCTCTTGCAAACATACTTCCTGAATAAACTCATTCACCTGCTCCAATAATTCATCATTCACAACTGTATCACTCACTGTTTTGATACTTTGTTTGTCAAACAACATGACTTTAAACTTACTTACTGTTACATAAATTGGGGGTTACATAAGGAAAGGGCTAGAACCGTATTGGTCTTAATTGTTATTAATTGATAATTAAATTTTTACACTTACTAGCTCAATTGGGGAGGTATCTGTCGTGTTTTCAGTTCGTTGATGGTTGACTTGTAAAATCACCGCTCCTCAGGTGTTGGGAAATGAAGGTACATAAAATATTGGAATGTTTATAAATAAAACAATCTCTTTTTATGTACAAAAGCCTTTGGAGACCTTCATTACAGCAAACGAGTTTAAGCTTCTAGAAAAGCTTTAATCTCTTTGTAGACGAATTTGACAGTTAATTAACTGATTTGAAATCTATTTCAGCTTAAATAGATCTTTGTATAATCCAAAACTTGTAACAACAATTAAATTACCCTAAAATCGCATTGTTCTACGTTAGCCAGGACAAGGGACGTCGAAAAATACTAAATTACGTTGCCATCGCATTGTTCTACCGCAGCCAGGACAAGGGACATCAAAAAATACTAAATAATGTTGCCATCGCATTGTTCTACCGCAGCCAAGACAAGGGACATCGAAAAATACTAAATTACGTTGCCATCGCATTGTTCTACCGCAGCCAGGACAAGGGACGTCGAAAACTACTAAATTGATTTTTTTACAATTTTGCTTTCATTCCTTTTTTAAAATACACTTAGAATTTAGAATTTCAGTTAAATTATGATTAATTTGAATTCAAAAACATGAGAGTGTCCGTCAGTTATGACCGAAAGTTCGAGTGATGACTCGCTTCTTGCAATTCCCTCCCTTAAAATTCTTGACCGATGAAAATGCATGTCAGCGTTATAATTTTTGGCGAGCAATTATTAAATATTCAGTAGCTGGCGCCACGTAAAACCTTTGATCACCCTGCATATGCAACGCTCCCCTCGTCCACAATTGTAGTCGCCTGTATTGGATTCGTATTCACTTCATACTTGTACAATGTACAACACCTTCCACAGGTTTTTCCAATTGACTCGGTCGTATGCTTTTTGTAGATCTACAAATGCAAAAAAGATTTCTGTTGTTTCTCCAAAAACTTCTCCGTGAGTATACGAAATGAGAAAATTTTATCTATGTAACTCCCCCAATAAATATGCATTCTAAAAATAAAGTTTCATTGATTATTTTTTACTGGAAGGCCAATCTAATCAAATTGCTATAAACGCTATCAGTACATATTTCCAAGATTTTACTACGTTTTTAATGGTAATAGAACTGGAAATCATTTTAAATTATAAAATAAAACACATAGCCGCCTCGAAACTACCGACGGGGAAAACGTTTTCGAATTATGTATCAAAGTGTTATGGTTCTCTCCCACTATCATTCCAAAAGGATTAAGACAATTTATTGTTTTTAATTAGAGATTCGCGTTCGCACCTTCTAAAAATATAATCGCAGCCATAAGAGGAAATTACTAAAGATTAATTAATTACCATCTCTCCAATATTAAAATGATTTTAGATGGAGATACTTGGATAATAATGTTTTAATTATTTTGAATTAACCATCAGCATTCTATTTACGTTATTTAGTCTTCAACATTAGCCCCATGATAATTAAACAGATTATTTATTTCCCTTCAAAAAAACACATTTAACGATCCAACAAATATTTAATGGGATCATAACGATTATTTTATAAAACATAATTTTTTATGCGTAACAGACTGTGATTATATCAACTTTTAAGTACATATGTAATAAAAACCAAGAAATAGAAACAAATTATAATGAGTAATGTTAACATATTCAAAAATAGAAACATATTACAATGAGTAATGTGTACATATTAAAAAATAGAAACATAATTAAATGAGTAATGTGTACATATTAAAAAATAGAAACATATTATAATGAGTAAAGCTTTCATATTCAAAAATAGAAACATATTATAATGAGTAATGTGTACATATTCAAAAACAGAAACATATTGAAGTGAAACTTCTTTAAGCGCGTCATGCAATTTCGAGGACCGGAGTAAAAACGACTCATGACCGTCACGAAAAACCGTGATCATTTCGCTATAGGAGCCTAGCCAATATTATATACCTAGTTAAGGTCACTCTCCAAATTCAGCTTCGCGGTCTAGAGGCAGAGCGCACGACTGTCATCGTGAAGAACCGAGGTTCGATCCCCGCTTTAAATATATTTTTTTCTTTTTGTGATTTTTTTAATACGAGGAAAAGTGATAAAATGCTCTCGTGCAGCAACTTTTAGATATTTTGACTATATGATATTTTGGTCGAAATATAGCTTACAAATCGAGCCGGTGGAGTCGCTCGGTATTTTGATTAATTATTTTTATTTTTAATCATTAAAATTACTAATCAAGGCCGATAACGCGACCAATTACCCTCGCAGACGTGCGTTACAAGTTTTTTTAGTAAAAAACACAGATGTAAGTGATTTTTTCAAAATTTAGAAATGTTTTTCAAATTCAGACTCCATACGGGTATGAGACTGTTAAAACACGATAGATCTTTTCCAAAACGGACAAATATACGGACATATTTTGAAAAACGACAGATATTACTTCACACTGCCGATATATCTTCGATTCGACCCTATATAAAGCGTTAACGAGACGTTATGTGATTTTATTCATTTTCCGTGTTTGAAAACGAAAATTGTCAATTGAGGAGTACACGTTGTATACGCGGTTCTCGTCGCGCGAGATACCTCTCCTCGCGGTCTAGAGGCAGAGCGTTCGACACTCTTTATGCAGGACCCGGGTTCGAATCCCATATTTGTATAACTTTTAATTTTTTTTATCACATGCTACTTATAAATATGTCAATAGACAGAAAAAAGGAGAGAATGAAATTAAAAGAGAGAGAGAGAAGAATACTAAAAGTTTCACTTCCGTCGTGCGTAGGCTTGCCACACACTGTATTTTTATAATGAGTAATGCCCCTTGAATCCTTCAAGGCAATTGTTAAATATGTCAACAGTTTTGAAATCATTATATGGCGCCATACCTCGTGTCATGCTATGCCGAGCCAGTACGTCTGTTCTGCTATGTGCTAGATAACAAATCATGGTACCGTGCCTGGCTGTAGTTGTTAAGTACAAATAACTAATAGCATTGCAGGAGGTATGGGCTATACTACTCCTCCTCGACTGGAGACTTTGGTTGCGGATTTCAACTAGTAAATCTTCGTGATGTTTGAATCACTAGTAGATGCTCTCCATTCACTATCATATACTCATACATCGGGATTGGAAAATTGTTTGTAAGATCTAATTACAATATTTAGAAGTTTATAAGATGATTTCATATCTTCATTGAGACAAAACAACCTCCAGTAAATCGAGCCTTACGAAATATGGTGTTTAAACAAAACTTCGATCGTCTCCGTGGTTTGGGATAAGGCTCTCCGGCTCAGGAGTTCACGGAATCAAATCCTAACTAACTAACTAACTAACTAACCATCACGCCGTTTCCCCGCAGGGGTAGGCAGAGAGGACGGACCGCCAAACAACTCGGTCTTGGCACACACTCCTTGCCTCATTCACATTCATGCATCGTCTCATACATACTCTTCTATTGTTCTGACTCTTGACATGGCCCGACTCAAGTATCTGATTCACTTGGTCGTGCCATGTCTTCCTCGGGCGCCCCCGACTTCTGCTACCATTCACAATTGCATCGTATATTCTCCTTACACTCCTTTCTTCGCTCATTCGCTCTACATGCCCAAACCATCTAAGCGTCCCCCCGGCATGCGAAAATAAAATTTAGTAGGTAGATTTGTGTTATTTCACAATTTATTAATTTGAAAATAATTTATATTATTTTTTTCGCCGCGTTCCAGAGTGGATACTACTAATAAGATACTCTCGGTATCGCCATGGTATAAGACCACAATTCGAATTGTAAATTGTTGCTAAAGTACACATAAATCGCCAAATAAAATTTAGTCTTTTTTTTAAATTATAAAAATGTATCTGGTACGCATTAATTTATTATTTAAGATTTTCACGGCCAATGGAATTATCGTGATTAAATTTGGGTTATTATGCCGTGTTGTGCTTTCACTTCCTTTGCCCAACGTTTCCGACAGTAATACAGTATCCATCATCGGAGCAGATGGTGGACATTAATTTGCACTTGCTCTGATAGTGAACAACGTAATAAACTTTGGCTAAAAACGAGAAAGCGCAACACGGTGCTAAAAAATTGAAGTTTTATATCAACTTTCATGCCAAGAGAGAGAGAGTGGAGGATTCCGCCGTCTCAACGCATTTTTGCTCGGTTTTTTAAATTTTCAATGAAGGTACTGAAAAATGCGATGAAGAAAGGCTTTAAAAGCTCTACAATAAAAATATAAAAGGAATTCGATGGGTGTTTCCTATACAATTTCCATTGAATTTTAATGTTTTCTAGGGTGACCGGATAAACCATCAAAATGATAATTCATCACATTTTTAAAAAGTGATGAATTTGAAGTGAAAGTGATGTAAAGTCATGGAAATTGATGAAACAAAAAATTTATCAACTGGGTTAAGTAGGTTAGGTTAGGTTAGGTTCAAACATTTTTTTTCATCGTTTCGAATGACTTTATACCAATTTTTAAAGGTGTGTTGAATTGTCATGGAACCGTTTTCTAGATGTCAAAGGTTCTAAACAAAAGCCTAAAAGGTAAATAGTTGGTTTTGGCACGTTTTTGATTATTCACGATAAGATCAGTGGGTTAGAGATTAGTTAATGATTGGTTGGTAATTAGAGCGGTTATGGCGTGAAATATTTGATTTTAGGAAAATTAACTTAGCTGAAGAAAATATGAATTTGATATTTAGATCGAAATCTGCAAACAGGCACAAAAATATATGTTTTAAACATAACAAACATTTAAAGGTGACGAATAACCTGACAATATTTGAAAATCTCCTACTATCAACACAGTAAGCGGAATGTGTTGCTTGTGTCATGATGGAGGACTATTCTAGACCCATGTTCACTATTTACTTTCTTCAAAAGATTCTACACACAGCATCCCCAAGATGTTAAGATAACTTTCCTCATGGCTTCTAGTGTGGAATCAATGAACAAAAAATGGTTTTTATGAAAATTGTGAGACAGAAAAATACGTTTAAGAACATTTTACATAAAATGGTCCTTTTATTATACTAGAACAGCAAAATATTCAATTTGGAAGGCGGGTATGGGTACCACCGCCCGGTCACCTCAAGTGGTTTGCTAAGTTTGGTGATTTAGCAGGGGTGCCCGGATCAGGAGGCTGATTTGGGGAGACTCTTTGACCTCTTCAGCTGGTCTCTTGACACATCACCTTGCGCCGCAGTGGGAGGGACTCACTGATCCTAAGATTTCTAACCATACGTTTTTTCTTTCCCAGAACTTCCATTCCTTAAAAAAACCCTCCACATAGCTTCCTCAAATATTAAATTCTTATGGGGCTAATGTAAAAAAATAAAATTGTAATAATAATGTCTGCAAATTCCCTAATAATGTTGTGAAAATGGAATAGCAGCAGGAAAGGGAAAAACGAAAGAAAAGGCATGATATACTAATAAAGCTAAAGCTACTAACTCATGATTAAAAATGACGTTCCTTCACCTGGGCAACTATTTTCTTCGCTGAAAAACAAAATAAAATTTAAAGAACAAGTTTGTTGGAGTAAAAACTACAATATTTATGGTGTTGCTGTAACATATCTCTAATATTTAATATAAAATTACTCTGTTTCTGTAATATTTTATACTTTAACCTTTCGTAAACCACGCTTGATTAAATTCACAGAAGGAAGGAAAAATTTAGGTAAACTCTGGCAATTTGACACGCTCACGGGTCACTTCAATTTGTTAATCTTTTCAGAGGTATTATAATTTTTTTTTAATGTAAATACCCCACAAGCGAATAACGACGCTTGTGTCACGAATAAAAAAAACGATACATGGTTTTTCCACCCTTTGAATTGTTTTTTGGAACAATTTTTTTTCCGTATAAAGAAACATGACCTTTTAGATTTACTGTCGTGTACAGTTGCACAACATAGATCACACGATAGTTAATTCCTATTCTATATTCATAACAATGAAACTTTTATCCGGGTATCAAAGAGTCAATTAATTCTTTTCGCAAAAAAATATTACTGTTAGAAATATAATGATCATGACCCTCATTATTATAGGGCGTGAAATCAATAATTTAAGGTTCCAGTCTCAGGTTTCTTTGTTTGGTTGGAAATTCCACGAAGGAATCTTCACACAGAAGCTCTTTGATCAAAAGCACAACATATTATTTTGTAGGATAATTTTTGTGGAAAACCTAAAGCCGATTAGTACATACACTACACACATGAGAAAATTGAGCTGGGTTACACTAGGTGATGGTTGATATTTCTAAATTTTGCTTATTTTATTTCTGTTCACACTGAAATTCAAGGGGGTAATAATATTATATGATTTTTTTTCTAAATTTTTTTAAAATTAACCAGAATTTTCTCAAACTTTTAAATTAAAATTAAAATTATAAGAATTGAGTTTTAGCTTCCATTTTTACGTAAAGGTTAATTAAAGTTCCACTCTTGATACGTAAAAGCACTGAATAGCTTTATAATTAATCAGTTTATTCATAACCCGGGAATGTTTGTTTTTTTGTTAGATCTACGCATTAGCTCCACACTTTAAGTAAGGTAGGAGAGGAAGTTCTGGGAAGAACCGGAGTGTACGAGGGGTGGGTAGGTATCAGGGGGTCAAAAGGTGGAATTATTCTTGTTTTCTTCGGATTCTTCTCTCCCATTGCGGTGCAAGACGATGCGTCGAGAGATTCCGGCTGGAGAATCGAAAGGTCTTCCTCAACCAGTCTTTTCACGCAGTAGGTGAGCAAACAAATCCACCGCCGAAACAATCCTCACCCCATAATAATAATAATTAATAATAATTGGATAATTTGTAGAGCGCCGTTTTTGTGAAAAATCACCTCAAGGGCGCTGGTGATGATTCCGTGCACCCCTTCTAAGTCACCAAACGTAGCGAACTACTTTGGATGACCTATGGTAGGGGTGTTAGATATCCAATTGATGGTTACAAGAGCGGCGGTACCTATTCCCGCCTCCCAAATTTATCTATAAAAATACTACCAAATTTATCTATTAAAACAACATCAACTGCCTCCGTGGTTAAGGGGTAAGGTTCTCGACTAAGAAGCTGGAGGTCGCGGGTTAAATCTCGGCGTGCGCATGTAATTTGTGTGACTTCACAAATTACTCATTAAAAATAATATAAAGTATATTTGCGGCACATTCCAGGGTGAAAGATACTATAAGTATTACCTTGGTCTAAGACCACTATTCAGAATTGAAACGTTGCTTAAAATGGCTTTGGTTGTGTATTATGACCAGGTCTGAATAGCCAGCTACTCCCCCGCCTTCCTTTTCCCTATCTCCATTCCCTCCACACTACCACCAGACGGTTGGGAATAGTTGGGACTCTTGTGCTGCATTAAACAAGGGTATTGCAAAATTCATTCGGCGCCCTTGAGGTGATATTTAAAAAAAAAAATTCTGTAATGATAAAAGTCTAAAACGATCCGTATTAAATTGTAAACGGAATAAATACGTAATATATATATTTTTTTCAGGGAAACAAACCAACCCAAATGCACTCAAATCTAATCTTTACTTGTATATTCAAGTTTTCCATCGACCACGTGCCTGCAAGCACGAGTAACCGGGTCCATAAAGCGTATTTCATGAAATATTACGTGAGTTTATTTCAGAAATTAACAAGCGTCGTGAAACTTCCAAGCGCTCTCCTTGGCAACAGCGTTAATATCCCCCAAGACGTGTTAAAAGGCGGCAAGCGCACTTCGATTTCAAAGTCGGGCACCTAAATTGTGATTATAATAAGAATTTATTGCTGCCGCGCACTCGTATGAAACTAATCACTTTAAAATCGAAAAAAGATCACGTAAGAATGAATCTAGTGAACAAGTACATTATAGTGTTTCTAAAAATAAAATCAAAAACTTATGTTACACTGTAATCTATAGTCTAATAATGCAAGAGTTTTTAAGTTACTTTTTATCAGCAGTAGTGTAATGGTGGTGCGAGTTATTGATATTCATTTTCAGTAGATCAGCCATATTAATAGTATGTAAGTTAGGAAATGTAAATTTGAAGCTTTAGTGATTTACGAATGTGTCTCCATTTTTTTTAGATCGTTTTCGTGTTTAATTTGGATTGTTTTTTTTTTCCGGGTCCTTTGCGTACTAGTCTATTGGCTTTGAAGCACACAAATTGGTAGAGAATTTTTTTTGGCCGTTTTTTGTTTTCCACAGTAGTTCTTTATAATAGGGTGTGAGCACTTCACTAATGTATATTGGCGAGTTCGAGTTTTGTGTTTTAGCCGCATTTTTTAGTGAGAGAATCGACTCCCTAGATTTTGGATTGTTAAAAGAGATGTGCAATTTATCCGGGGTGTTCCGCCTGCGGTCTTGAGTCCTGGTCATCAGGCGAATGTCCTGTTGTGGCAGGACAGTCCCAGTGAGCTGGCTACCCGAAATACAGCCACCTTAGGATGTTCGCCCGCCTGCAGCCCCACACCCGCCATCTCCACACTGTCGGACAAATTATCCTGTTCCAGTTCTGCAAGTCTGGATTCAAGGCTCGAGATTTTTATGTTTTTCTTGTCATTCTCCTCACTTAAGAATTTAGTTTCTTTGTGAAGATCCTGCAATTGTTTGAAGCTTGAGACTGGGTCTTCATATTGGTTACCGATGAATTCACTACTTCTCTTTAATTCGCTTATTTCTTCAGAAATTCAGAAATGATGACTGACGTTTACGACAAATATCTATAATTAATATTCGGTAAAGCCACACTCTAATTCAATAAAATAAACGACTAAATACGAAAAAATATTTTAAAAATTTCCTTTTTGGCACTAAACACTTGAAGTAGTAATGTTCATGACCTTAACGAACAGCGCCGATAAATTCAGCAAAAAAAAAGTTTCGGTTATTTTCAAACTAATAATATACCTTGACTAAGGGGTGAGTAGCGATTACTTACAGCTATCGTTTATTGTCCAATCATTTCATGTTCAATTCACGGCTAAAGCACCGCGGTTAGAATTCAAATGAGGCAACTTAGGCCTACCTATAGACCTTACAGGCAATCGAAAAAACAGCTCTTTGATAGTATCAGGGACTCAGATCGCAGGTAAAGGTACTCTTAACGGAGTAACTTCAACACTTTATAATCTAAATTACTTCTCCGCATGGAAGTCGTTAGTGTCAAAATCTGGTGATTTAGATATAAATGCAAATAAATATACCGTGCAGCAGTGGTTTGCGATTTTTTAGTCGTTAAAGGTGGTGAAATTCGAACAATAAGGTGTGAAATACTGATGCTTTTTGAGTTTTTCTTGGCTACTCGCATGTAGGCGATATAAAACACTTTTATTTTTTGATGATAAACTAATGTTTATAAGACAAGGTTTTTATGAACAATACAAAGGATAACAAACTATTATAAGCATTAATTAACCATTGACGACGGCCGGCATAGTCCAGTGGTAACGCATTGGACTGCCATTCCGAAGGTCGCGGGTTCAAACCCGGCGTGCGCAAATAAATTTTATTTGATTAATTTGTGTTATTTTCACAATTAATTAATAAAAATAATATATAGTATATTTGCGGCACGTTCCAGAGTGGAAGATACTACCAGTATCGCCCTGGTGTAAGACCACCATTCAGAATTGAAACGTTGCTCCAAATGGCTTTAGCCGTGTTAAGTGACTAGATCTGAATAGCCAGGTACTTCCCCACCTTCCTCTTTCCCTTCCCCACTTACCTTCAGCCTCACAACACCCCCCAATCGGGGATGCCATAGTCTCACTGGCTCCAGACGGGAGCAGTTGGGACTCTTGTGAGGTATTCACTATAAATAAAAAAAACCAAGACATCAGTAAACTGGTGAAAAAAATAATAATAAGCAGTAATTGTCGAATGAAGTACTTGTACACATTGAATTATTTGGCGGGTTGGGAATAAGCCGACGAAGCTAAGTACTCTAGAACACCTGACCGGACATCAAAAGGTGCGGTTTCAATTCCCGTCGGCCGAATTTATTTTTACTTACGACAGATATTTTCAATTTGTATAATCTTGAACCCTTTAAATTACACTAGAAATGTGACGCAAAATTTTCGCCATCCATCAGCTGATACTATTTTCTTAATAACTTCTTTATTTTTTGCATAAACATGTTTTTGTAAATTGAAACGTCTTACTAAATAATGTGTTTATATATTTGTTTAAATTGTATTTAATCTACAATAAGCAATTTCTCCAACATAGCTCGGAGAAATGATCACTTTGATTGTGCCGCCGAATCCATATGGACGGTGTGAGTGTATCGAAACCGGTTTGTGTGGCGTTCTGAAATGCTGCCATGGTAAATGTGATGATCGTAAGTTAATTGATTACTGAGGCTCAGGATGGCGCAATAATAGTCAAGCTACTGAAATCAACTAATTGTATTTTATCTAGTAACAGGAAAGGAAAAAACAGACAAAAAAAATCCTTTCACATAATTTTTCACTCTCTCGTGCTGTCTTTTTCTCAGGAGACGCTCATTTCACAAGTGAATACCGCTAAAGAGTTCCAACTGCTCCTTGTTAACCGGGGACTGTGAGTCTATGGCATCCACAATTGATGGAAAGGAGATGGGGAAGAAAAAGGTGAAGAAGTACTTGAAATGAAACTATGAAAATCTGATCACCCAACACGGTTCGCGCCTTTCTAGCAACGTTACTATTCACAACGCTTTCACTAGGGCAATGCTGAAAGTATCCACTACTACGCTACATACCGCAAGTATACTATATGTTATAATTATCAATTAATCCGTAGGGCCCAACTAGGAACATTAATTTAACCCTCCGCATGTTAATAAAATAGAACTTATCAGATATGTCATTTAAGCTTTTTTTTAAGATGCGCTTACTTGGAGAATCCGTCAATCACCTGGCTTATAAGAAACTGTCTGAAATTAGAAAGTGTCTGAAATTATAAAATTACTGAAATTAGAAACTGTCTGAAATTAGAAACTGTCTGAAATTAGAAAATTACTGAAATTAGAAACTGTCTGAAATTAGAAAATTACTGAAATTAGAAACTGCCCTCAAAAATGACTGAAATTAGAAACTGTCCGAAATTACAAAATGTCTGAAATTAAAAACTTTCATACACATAAAATAGAAAGAGCACAGAATAAATTAAAGGCTTACAAGTTATAAATAACATGTTCCAAATGATCTAACAAATTATACTGATTTTATGCATTTACTTATATTACCCAATTTGTCACGGCGAAGAAAAATTTTAATGCTTTAGTTTTATTTAAAATCATTAACATGTATTTAGATAGCTTTGTGTACCCAATATATATAAAAAATAAACCCCATGCTTAATTTGATGTAGTTGCTTCTCCCACCAATTTTATGTGCGATTCGTGTTCTCGGAGATTGTATCTTGTGGGGGATTAAATATTGCTCTGTCAACCTATTTAACTATAAGAACAATAGCAAATGGCACGATCAAGTGAATCAGATAGTTGAGTCGGGCCATGTCAAGAGTCAGAATAATAGAAGGGTATGTATGAGACGATGTATGAAACGATGTTTCAAATTATCGTTTGAGAATAGCTTATATTGCCTTCGATGATTAAATATTACAATTTGAGTTTTTACTCATTAAGACGTTTAAAAAGTTAAAATAAAATGTATAAGCCATTTTGGCGTTAAAATGTAAAAAAATCCTTTTAATGACACTGTGCCATTCACAATAATTTCCCCGTTATATTGGAATATTATCATTATGAAAATGTTAATTCTTTTTCTCGAGATGTTATTATAATTTAACGGAGGTGATTGTAATCAAATGCGATAAAATTTCAAAAGCGAAAATCAGCTCTTGAAGAAAATCCTTTAAAATGACACACTGTCATTCACAATTAATTTACATCAACAAACATCCCTGTGTTAACCCGTCAAATGGCAAAGAATAGCGCCGGGCGCGTGGGGTCGCTACGTTACTGACGAAATAATGCGAATTAAAATGTTTCTCAGGCTGCTTACGTAGCGCGCACTGCCAACAGAAGGCCTGATAAGTGGATTTCATATTTATGACTTAACTAAATACGCTTTAATTCCGGTGGAGTTCAAAAAGATTTTTAGGATTGAGACGATCTTATTAGAAAAGTAACTTGTTCTTTTTTTTATTAAAAAATTTTAATTTAAAAATATCATTAAAAATCATTTCTATAACTTTTTATTATGAAATTTCAAGAAGGTTGCGGTTCGAATTCATATAGCGGTGTTAATGGTTTCCAAATAGTACTTCCTCTCGGGAACGTCCCGTTTTGGAAGATGTTTATATTTTTACGTTATTTTACGACAACATTATTTGAAAGAAATCAAAAAAATGTATTAATTTTTTCTCAGGTAACTGTCTGCCTAAAACCTATTTTAAGGGTATAATCCGGACATGTTGCTCACCAAAATTTGGATTTCAACTGGAGAAATTTACAATTTGCAAGTGTTAGCAGAAGAAGCAGAGGAGCGTAACCAATGCGCTGGAGTGACCAAGTATCACTGGCAACCGAGAAATGTGGAGTACGTCGGTGTTTGCAGTTATCCATATCCCGCAGAACCGTGAAGAACTCATCCACCATGGAAATTGGAGATAGGGTCACAATCCTCAGCAATGAGGTTTTAGTGGTTCTAACTGGTTCGAACTAGCTTTGAACACCTGCCCGTAGTCTCTCCTTACCCCCATTTGAGTCATACAATACATTAAATCACTATACAGAAGCAAGAATCTCTTTATTTTGATTATATAAATTCATATTTCTTTAATTATAATGTAATGGCATTTTGCAAAAAAAAACTTAATACCAATTTTACAGTCACCGTTTTAGTTTGTTTGATCACACAGAAACTCTTTAAAATTATTACAAACTATAATTAATATGGAACAAGTTCAAAATTTGTGAAAAGAAATTCGGATCCTTAAAACTAACTAACCATCACGCCGTTTCCTCACAGGGGTAAGCAGAGAGGACGGACCATTAAACAACTCGGTCTTGGCACACAATCAGATTCATACAAAATCTTCTGTTATTCCGATTCTTGACATGGCCCAACTCAAGTATCTGGTTCACTTGATCGTGCCATGTCTTCCTCGGGCATCTCCGACATGTTCTACCATTAACGTTCTCATCATATATTCTCCTCACACTTATTTTTTTTGTTCATTCACTCTAAGTTCGAAAACCATATAAGCGTCCCTTTCTAAACATTACTTAATACGCCTTGCATTATTTGCACAATTTGCCAACGAACGTAATATTGTTTGACACAAATACGCCTCAGGAATCTTATTTTTTCAGCATTCAATCTCAATCCGTTCAACTCTTTATAAAAATTCAAAATTCCATAGTTTGGTCGCCCTTCTACAATGTACATATTCATAACGTTGAAAGAATTCAAAGAAAATTTCTACGCTTCGTCAATTTTAAACTTAACATCCCTTTAGAACACATAAATTACCAGTCATTATTGTATCATTTAAATATTCCGACATTAGAAAACAGAATAAAAATAAACGACCTAACCTTTTTATTAAAATTATTGAACTCTAAATTCGATTGTTGTGAACTCCTGCATTTAATAAATCTATGTACACATACCTACACGAACAACTAGGCAAATATCAACATTTTACATACATACATCTCATTCCAACTATAGTTTTCACTCTCCAATACAACGTTTACACAGTCTTGGTAACAAATACTTAAATAATATAAATGTATTTGACAATAATTTGAACTTGGCCAACTTTAAACGGAGTATGTGCGAACTATTTTTACCTAATTTGTAAACTATTGTTATACTTTCTTATTATCATTATGGTTGATTTTGTGGATTTTGGAAGATTTTATATTTTTCGTCTCACTTACTCTATCCATATCTATATTTTTAAAATTCTTATATTTTATGTAACATATTTTGTCAACTCTGATATTTTTTTATGTAACCTGTATTTTGCTAACACTGATTTTTTTTATTTTTTTTAAATTTTTTATATGTAATCTGTATAACTAAAAAATAAAGATGTACATTATTATAGGTAAAAGCCCTATGGGCGTTTAAATAAATAAATAAATAAAATAAAAATAAATAAATAAAATACAACTTGCACATTCAAACTTTATCAAAATCAGTCGAATTCTTAAGAACGAAAAGTTTCAACGCCTTTGAACAAGTATAAGCAGTAAATAAATCAAGCTACCAATTTTTAATCTTACACAAAACATGAACCCTCAACAAATAAATACATTTTAATGAGAATGCAGAAAAAGCTATACATCATAAAAAGAGTATTGAGTTAGTGATAAAAGATGCCAACTTTATCGTCATAATACTAATTCTCAAGTGGGTCAATGCACGGGCTAACCGATGTAGACACAAAAGAGAAAAACTTTAATATTCTGAAGAAATAAGAAGAATGCTAAGATAAGTTCTATTCATAAATATTCAATTTGAATATGTTATTTTTTATTTCATTATTATATTTATTTCCTTTAATTTTTAAAATAATTAGTATTCTTGCAGTAAGATCCTTTGTAATCCCACCAATTCAATTGCTTGTAGCGTACGTTCAAAGGAGTCCCGTTTTAGTCGTGATTTGAATACATTTGCAAGTACTTAGTGAGCTTTAATTTCACTTATTGCCGAAATTTGCTGGTTTTATTTCTGTTTTCCATGAAGCAGAAGGAAAGTTAATGAGGCATTTAATCGATTAACATAATAATTGGAAGTTTAAAGGGTAAAGTATGAAGACTGTGCATGCTGGAGATGATACTGATATTCTAACAGTACTGGTACCTAATATTAACATAGGATGTTTAGTAAAATTAGGAAAAGCTTTTAAGAATAATCAAAACTTTATCAATAACCACTCAGGCTAATTGGTTCTCTTTTGGGAACAGCTCATATGATTTCATAGAAATCATTGTGTCTCTCTTCCTGTCCTTCCTTCTGTGCTTAGAAATATAATTTTAACGGTGTTAGAAAGAAACAAACACCACCCTTTGTATTTAAATATAGAAGTTAAACCCAGAAGAACTAAAATAAATACCTCTATGAAACTAAAGGTTCCGAATCCAATTCGAGAAAAATTTTTGAAACATTGTTAAACTATATTGAATATTGTTTTTATGTGAAACGAAAAAAAACAGGTAACAGTAATGTTTGTAATACATTTGTCTCGTAAGTGTGTTTTTCGTTATCATTAATAAGTTGTCGGATTCCATATATAAACAAAAGGTAGATCACACCCACAATTCAAGATTTAATAAAAATGAATGTATGTCCATTTCAAAAATCAACTAATAGATACGGCCAACAGACATTTACTTATGTTGTGTCTTCTATATTTAGAAAGATGACAATGGAAGTAACAAGCGAATCAACCCGCACAACTGAACAAAAAAATCTAAAAAAGAGGTTGATGGATCAAGATTTTCTATATTGATATTGTTTACAAATACACTATTATCCATTGATTTTATGCGTGTAATTGTATACATATACCTATGGGAGTGTTTTTTAAGTATAATATGGTTTGTCTTTGAGTGTGTGTATGCTTATGAGTATGTTGACTGTGTTATATCTATCTGTATATGTATTGTTTGTCTTTTTATTATAGTCCCTTAAAATGTTATTCTTCTGTATCTATTTAAGTGTGGCTTCTTGTTGTATGAATGTCAAAATGATCAGATTCGTTGTTTATTGTAATTTTTTTTCTTTCAGACAACTCTGATATGTCGTTGACGTGTTCAATATTTTGTATTTGTGGATAAACTACCATCATACCGTTGAAGATCCTTGAGAATATGTTTGAGGATGAAAGTAAGCACTCTTAAGGTGCGTCCACACCAGTAACAAAACGTGTTACAAAGAGTTATATAACCAATGTTATGTAACTTGTTAGAAATTCAACTGAAAAATGTTGTATAACACGATGTTGTGTAACTTTTTTTCTGTTTTTATAGCAGGTTACATGTTACCCAGAGGTTGTCGGTAAAGATCAAAGGAATTAGATAACTTGGTTGTATAACAAGTTGCAAGCTCGTCCACACACACAACAAAACAAAAAAAAAAAACACAAAAAACAAACAACCCACCTTTCAGTGTCCTCCCATCAGTTGATGGAGAACTATCTGTAAGTGAGTGTGTCTGAGTGCGTGGAGTTTTTTTTAATTTGACTGGCGTTCTTTGTTTTGTGTATTTTGTGAGGTATTTTTTGAGGTCTTTTGGAGATGGAGTGGACGAAGGAGAATACCGAAAGATTGATTGAGCAGTATCGTGAGAAAGCAGTACTTTGGGATCCACAACACAATGAATACAAAAACCGTAATAAAAAGCAAGATGGTTGGGCTGATCTAGCTTCCGATTTTGAAGGAAACGTGGATGAGGTGGAGAAGAAAGTTCGGATGCTAATTGGACAATTCCAGCGCGAATTGAAAAAAGGGAAGAGTGGAGACGGAGCTGATGCCCCTTACAAGACCAAATGGATATATTTCCACTCTCTGCTTTTTCTAAAAGATAAAAACACACCGAGGCACCAACAAGAAGTCGGACAGCAGCTCACGGGTGAACTGCAGCAACCAGATGAGTCCACACAGGCGTCAGATCAGGCACAGGTAAACACACTTCAGTTTTAATTAAACTTTAATTAATTTTAATTACATTTTATACAGTTTAATTTTTCAACTTTAATTTAGTAGTTAACTACCTATTTAGTAGGTACCTACATAATAATTATTTGTCACTAAGAAGAAAGTGGGAGGAGAAAAACAATGTAGGTAGGTACCTACTTAATCCCTCGCATTCAGTATCTGTTTTGCCACGGCACTGATCCCTCTTCAGATTGAAAAAAAGCGCTGATTTCATTACGAACCATTCTGCCGACGTCGGAGGGTTTTCTCGGGATCCTTCTGAGCCGCAGAAAGGTATCTGTTGGTTCACCCACGATTCTCCAATGTCCAGGTGTAACTTCACCGGAGGAGGTATCTTCATCATCGAAGGTCCCAGGGGGGGTGTACGATGATGCTGATTGACTTTTTCGAAGAAAGTTGTGGAGGAGGCAACAAGTTAGGACAACATTTTCTGCAGTTAGGGGCTCAAGAAGCAGGGGTTTTCTGAGGACTCTGAATACAGCTGACATTATACCAAATACATTTTCCACAGTGCGCCTTGCTCTGCTATGTCTGCCATTATATATTCTCTGTGGCGAACCTTTTGCTTGTGCCCCCGGATACGGTTTCATCATGTTTGGCAGTAACTGAAAAGCGTCGTCACACACAAAAACGTAAGGAGTTGGCAGTGTTCTCCCAGGCAGAGGTGTTGCCGCTGGCAAATGTAAATGTGATGTTTCAAGAAGCCTCTTGAACTCTGTACTGCCAAACACGCCACCATCAGATATTCGCCCTTGGCATCCAATGCTGACATAAGTAAAACAGTAGTTTGCGTTGACGATGGCCATAAGTACAATACTGAAATACCCTTTGTAGTTGAAATAATCACTACCGCTGTGTTTGGGAGCTTGCAACGTAATATGTTTCCCATCAATGCTGCCACAGCAGTGAGGATAATTCCATTTTTGGTCAAAGTCAGCAGCTAAATCAAGCCATTCTCCTTGACTGCTTGGGGTCTGCAAAAAAAGAAAATATTTCATCATATACTTATTGTTGACAACCCACTTCATTTCTTTGAATTAATGAAATTTGTTTTTCTTTATAGGGGCCAGAAGAGACACAGACAGAGCAAGAACAGTCTACTTTCCTTCCGCCATCTCAAATGAAAAGACCCAGCAAAAAGAGATCCCACAACGACAGTATGGCCAGGGAAGCATACGATGTAATGAAAAAGCTTAGCGCCAGGACCAGGGACGAGTTTGATGTATTTGGGGAACAAGTAGCTATTGCCCTGAGAAATTTGAAAGATAAAATGTTGGTGGTGGACACGAAACATCAACTTACTAACATTTTGTACCACGCAGAAAGGCAAGATCTACGCGGAAGACCACAAGTCTACGGTCATGGAAGCCCACAAGTCTACGGTCAAGGAAGCCCACAAGTCTACGGTCAAGGAAGCCCACAATTCTACGGTGACGTAAGCCCACAGTTGCACCCTAGTACCCAGCAAGTCTACTCTGCTGTCAGCCCAGATGCTTACTCTGCAGCTAGCACATCTGCCGAACCTAGCCCCGTTGACCAAGCAACGACTGACTCGTTGAATTTACTGGATATGTAATTGGCTTTTTAATTGTTTTTTTTTTCTTCATTTTATTTAGCATTATTGAAAGTAATAGTATATAAGTTTGCATAATATATATTAAAGTTTGCATAATAAAATATTTGTTTGAATATAATTATTGATATACATACCTTGATTACATCCTTCAAGAAGACAATAAGGGCCCTACAGACTTCAGGAACAATCTTGGAAATACTCTGCTTTGAGATCTTGAATAAGTAACTCAAGCTTTGATAGGAATCACCACTCGCCAAAAATCTCAGAGTAACTGCAAGCCTTTCTCTTGCAGGTATAGCCCATCGATAATTGGTGTCCTGCTTTGCAATAGTTGGGGCAACATTGATCAAGAGATATTCAAAGTCAGAACTGCTCATTCGAGCGAAATTCCGAAAACTCCCATCATCCCTGATTTCCCCACTAAGGGGATCTCTACCGTCTTCCATCAGATCCTCCATCAGGTGAGTTCCACTGTAACGATGTCGAGCTTCCAGCGAAGGTCGCACCCACCATCTGCGCTGAGTTGGTTGACGGTGAGTTGATATAATTACACAGGCCGCGGCGGCCAGCAAAACCTTTTCCTCCGAAGCCATGATTACTACTGAATCCTCAAATGATTGAAAGTGTTGCATTTCTTGTTTCATGAGGTGTGGACGCGTTTGCTAGTTGTAACTTGTTATATAACAAAATTATAAAAGTTGTACAACAAAGTTTATACAACATATATACATGTTTTAAAACAATTGTTATACAACTTTGCTATTTCGTTACCGGTGTGGACGTACCTTTAGACACCTGGCATCTCCTTGTCTAAACCATATCTATCACAACTCAAGTGGAACTAGTTGGTTGAAGATGTGGCACGAGCAGAGATTTCCCGAAGATGAGAAGGGGTTGACGAGTGGTGAGGTTTTTGTTGATATAATTGTGTGGGTTAGAGCTAGATAGGTACCAAGAATCGACAAAAGCTATGTTAAGTTTGAGATTTTTATTTTATTGGTTTATTTGTAAAAACACTGTACATCTTTTACTACAAGTGATAAAGTACAAGGAGAAAATTTCCTGGTAAAATAAATATTGCTATTTTATTAGAAATCTCTTTAAATTAATCAAATTTCTGTTAAAAGGGGAATCGTAGGCCATTAACAAATGAATTAATGGGTATTTTGATAAATTTTAATTATATAACAATGTTTTGTAAAGATTTCCGAACACGGGTTCATAAAAAGTGCTAACATTTTTGCATTTCGTCATGATATATTATTAATACCAACGCAGGTGAATGAACGCGGGTTCCGATATTATTAGAAATTTTCCAACACTTTATCAAGAAGCGGCCTGCAGTCCCGTTTTAACAGGATGACTACTAATTTGAAGAGATTATCAATAAATCAGCTTTACTGTTCTCTACTAAATATTAAATTATACACAGTTAAATTACCAATTACCTATGTCAAAAATGTCTTAAGTAACTTAGTAATTTCTTATGGGTTAGAAATTGTTCTTAAACCTTACTAACGATGCATGTTGGCATGAACAATAATAACAACAACAAAATAACTAAATAAATATTTTGTTATATAATGTTTGTATGACTTGTTGCATAGCTTTTATCAAATGTAATTTCATTCTTATTTTTTATGTTTCAAAGTATCTGTCAAATTAAAATTATACTACCAACCATGTAAAAGCCCTCTGGGCGTTAAATACATAGATAAATAAAAATAAATAGAAAGAAAGTGACTAGAGAGATGAATTTTTTTTTTATTTAAGTACACGCTGCTTACAAACTATTGTATCTGACTATAAATAAAAGTAGTGTTAAAGTAATTTATATTACGAAATTATATTTGTCTTGCATGTTATCAAAAAATCATGAAAAATGTTCTAGGGTAGTAATTTTTCGTGGTGAGTGAAAGTTATAATTGCGTGAGTAATTTGGTGATTAACCGAGATGTTACTAAAAGGCTTAGGTTAAATTTTTGATAACCAGATGATTCAGAACTATATAAATACCTAACAAAAATTATAAAGTTTTGAAGAAGATTAGTATTTTGTTGTTTGTTTTAGTCCTTGTTAAAAACAGTAAACTTATTTAGTTTGGAATCTAGGTGAAGATTGATCGAAGGCATATCAGAGGAAGAAGCACAAAATGGCTACGCTATGGGTGAGGATTGCCTGATGATAGCCAACCTACGATATAAGACATTTTTTTTCTCATTTTAATTTTTTTTTATATCAATAAGATTGAAATTTTTAATTTTCTTCACAGGAAGGGCAGTAAAAAGCGTGACAACTATAATGCCTTCCGGAGTTATAACAAAAATATGGTGAAGTCACTTACAGTAAATATCTGTAGTCTCCGTGGCTGAGTGGTTAAGATTCTTGGATACGAATCCGGAGGTCGCGGGTTCGATTCCTAAACTATTATTGTATTTTATGTTATAAATTTGGGAAATATTTAACAATATATTAATTGAAAATAAGTTGGCACATTCCAGAGTAAAAGATACTTTCATTCAGAATTTAAAAAAATTAAATGACTTTAGGTGTGTTTGGTGACTTCACCTGATAAGCCAGGTTCTTCTCCCCTTCCTCTTCCCATCTCCTTTCCCTTCCCACTACCTTCAGCCTCACAACATACTCCTATTATTGGGTACACCATAGACTAACTGGCTTCAGACGATTAGGAGCAGTTGGGACTCACACAAAAATATATATTTAAAAAAATCAACGATGCAATCACCACTAAACAGTTACTTCTTAGAAGTGTGAAATATGCCGGAAAGAATAAGATATCTTTGAGCTCACGGAAATGCCACAATACATTTTTATCGGTGGCTCTTTTCGGTAGCTTTCACACAAAAAATAACTATACTCACCCAAAGTACCACACAATAGTAAACTTAAGAAAGCTCAAATGTTCTCATACACTTTCGCTAATTCCCTTTGCAGCTTTTGGAACATACGTTTATTTCATTCGGCTCCCAGTAGAGCCTTCATTACAACTTCATTTAGTAATTTACCATGTAATAACGTTGGTCCATACAGAACCTTTCTTAACAAAAACGTAGCACTTTCGTTCCGCATTAGCAGTATCACATTTGATATGACGATAACTAGGGTTTATCCGAATAGTGTTAAGATTTCCCATGGGCACAAATGACCTAATCTACAATGATATCAACTACACTAGAAAGGTTAAAATCTCGGAAGCTTTATTCTAAGAAAACTAAGTTTAAGATAATCCCAGTGAAAATTTTATAAAGAATACAAATATAATATAACAACTAGCTTAAGGGCCCTTTGCCACAAAATTCACGGTAAGTTGTATGATTGAAACGGAGATTTGATATGCGTTATATTTTGTGGAATTTTCGAGAAAAAATCTGTGTTATTTTCAGCAAATCCGTGTTGCTTTGGGAAAGAGTAATGTTTCGAAAACTCTTTGGTATTTTGCGGTTTCGGAAATTTACGCTTTTTAATTTAAAAAAAAAATCCAAAAATAAATGAGAGTTCGCGGCATATTCCGAAAAAAGGTTATTTTAGCTGGTCAAAATCACAGACAATGAAAATGTTTGATTGTCATTATTTTCTAAAAAAATAATCTCGTGAAAATTGTGTAATTTTCGAGAAAAATTACGAATTTTGCGTTATCCCAAAGATCATGTTTTGAGGTTCAAAATTCAAAGTTGTCAACATGCACAACTTTCTGCTCGTTTGTTATGCAAAATAACTGGCTTATTAATGAATGGAGGTGAACTAACTGAAGAATTTGTAAAGAATTAATGAACTCGTCTAAGATGTGATAAATTGATTCCGTTCAGAAACAAAAATTGTTAATTATGAATAAAGACCTCATGAAAAAACATGAAGTCACCATCGAGCCTTTCCTTTACTGTGCTAAAAAAATCCACGCGTTCCGGTTCTGTGTAGTCAATACACATCTCAAAATAAGCGATTTAATATCGGATAAATATGAATATTCATAGTTTATCGCTTATGTTTATTATATTTTATAGAAAAAATGATAATAATTGTAATTTAATTACTGAAAACATGAAAAAACCATCGGCAAATGCTAAACAAACGTGCGAGGGGTTCTTATCTAACGACGGCCCGCGACCGACTGGCTGCAGGTGCTGGATGGATGGGCCATGGGCGCTGGACTCACACACACAGCTATGTGATCGTAGGTATCGATGGTCTAAATACAACTGCGGACGTGTAAATTTCTCATGTTCCCGCATAGCGAACTAAAGCGGGACATCAATAGCGTGTCATTTCCTCACACACTCTTCGCGTAGCAGTGTCACATGGTTGATTGTATTGGTGTATTTGTTACCGGTTTTTAACAAAACACTCTAATTTTTAATTGAATCTGAAAACTTTGAAAAATATTATTTTTTTAATTCGGTGCAAGAATGTATAACAGAGGAATACCTAAAATCTGAACCCAGAATTTATTATATTTATAGTTATTAAAGTTATTAGAAGCAATGTGTAGTAAATACACACCACAGATAAGGAAAGGTAAGTACCGAAAAGTAAATGCGGACTGTTAATTTATAATATATTTAAGTTATTATTTCATATCGACAGTGTCAATTTATTCGATTTTTTTACCTATTACGTAATCTGACGTACAGGAATGTCAATTTATAGAAAATACCTGCAATAATACCAGAGAATGTCGATACATTATTTATTGCAATATCAATATCAGTTTGGCTATCAAGAGTAAGACCTTGCTCGGGAAATTGGTTTAAAATCATGATATTGTAAATTTATCGATTCTACTGAGCCAGAAGCTTACAAAATCATGTAATGCTGTTACTAAGCGCGTGTAAAACTCAACAAAAAACCTTTTTTGTATCGTAAACACAATCTCTCCTTTCTTATCTCGATGTCCCATAACTTCCATACACGCGGCGTGTAGTTATACAAAAGGATTATTATGAGAAGGAATTGTAGGAAATAGGTTGTCCTCAACGGCAAAAATACGGAAATCATGAAATAATAAGGAAGAGGAAAATCCTGGATATTATATTGTATTTACTTCTCGCATTCCTTTTGATTGTGCTTCCACAAATTCAAGCAGGAAACCGAGATTTCGGTTTTGTTTTTCACACAAATTCTGTTTATTATGATAGCTTGATCCGAAATCTTACAATGGGAGGTTGAAACAACACATAAACGTTTTCAGAACTAAAAGCAGGTACCCACGACTTTTAACCATATTTCAAAGGTATTTCACCCGTGGCGGCAAGTGTAGGCCGGTTTAATATTTTTTGTAAAGCTCGGTAATTAGGAAAATAGAACATACATTGTTATATTTTTTGACATTTTGGCTTGTACATTTTTGAATACAAAATCTCGGTGTCATATTTTATACCGTTAAATGGGGTGACTTTGATCAATTATCAACTTTAAAATTAAATGTCGACCTCTGAAGGAAGTTGGTTTAAAAGCATTGTCATTCTTGCCAGAGGCATGATCATTGGTAAGTTGTTCCTCCCTCTTAAAAAGCCTCTGCTGCCTAGCTCTGATGAAGTTATCGGGGACATAAAACGTAATAAGTTCCAGAACATCAGTCTAATGTGCAATGTTTTGTTTCAATATATTGATTCTGATAAAAAAAAGGAACGTAGACTCTTTTTATATAATAATAATAATAATAATAATGATTTATTGTCTTCTTTTCTTATTAACACATAGATATAATGATATCCTCACTGGGATCTCCCGTGAGATACCTCTATTAAAAAAATTTACGAAATATTTAACTACAAATTTTCAGTCTATTATTAGTATAGCGTAATAGAAATCTGTGTTATTTGTGTGAGGTGTATTCTGTCAATAACTCCTGTATGTTGATGACTTAATGTAAATGAGGGTCCGCTCGTATATACCCCATTTGCATCTCGTGGACCTTAAATTTTTTTTCTGGCTGTGTTTCGCATATTCACACTTTCACACTTTCCACTATCCTTATTTAACACATTCCGACAACTGGTTTTTGTTTCAATAAGTGCGATTTCTATAAATAGAGATGGATGGTAGGAATTTTCACTACAAGTAGATACAGATATTTGAACACTTAATTAATGATAACAATGTCCAGTCTCCTATTAAATACATTAGTGATTATATTTTGTGTTCAATTTTAAAAGTTCCATAAAATATTAGAAATATTTTTGAGTTGCTTTATTGCTCGCACAGGAGTGTAAGTTAAATTCACAAAAAAATATAATTTTTTTATCTACTAAAAAGGCAAAATTAGCTATGACCTTACCGAAAAAATGAGAGTAAGTATTTCTCTTTTAAGCCGGTGGAATGTACACTATACACTACACACACGTATATATTAACTTAATTTATTTTAGCCATAATCCACATGTTTTCACCATCACATTCGAAAAAAGGCAGCTTCTTGTTTCGCGTGATATATAGAGATGGAATAGTTTATAGGAACGTGTAACCGAAAATGATACAATCTAGAATTTTTTTTAATTTCTCTAGAAATTTATCCTTTTCATCTTTACCAAATTATTATAAGCAATAATTAGTCACCTGAAATATCAATACAAATTAAAAATATCTCCAGTTAAAAATAAATGCCCCCTACAGGAATTGAACCCGCACCTTCTGATACCCGGTCTAGAGCTACGTCGGCTTATTCCCAACACGCTAAATAATTCATTATGTACTAGTAGTTCAATAAAAAATTACTGCTTAATATATATTTTTTTACCTGTAAACAACCAACTTCATTTTTGTAGGAAAGGCTTTGTTAGTGCTAAATTTCCCACTAAATGGCGTGGAGACATATTATATCTACTTGGTGAAATATTCTTTCATCTTTGTTGATATTTCAAGTGTCAAGATTCTAGGTGATCTTTCAAGGGAAAGATAAAATAATTAATGTTAGACAATTATATATTTTTTGGATTGAATTTGTATTTGAAATCTTAGACAGTGAAAATGTTTCAAAAACTATGAATGTTTTCCATGAAAACTATTAATTTGGTTTCTACTTTGACTATGAATTATATTATAACACTAAATTGATATATTATTTATTCCATGTTTTAATGAAGATCCGTTCTAAAAATTATGCTAGACTTGTTTGAAATTTTAGAGTAGCACATTTTTTCTAGCTTTCCATTGTTTAATAAGAAATAATATTTGTTAAGAAAATATATGAGATACAGGCAAAGCCAAGTAGTCATCTAACTAAATATATAATCTTCTGTGTGTTTTAGCGAGGTTTTTGTACGCCAAAATTATGCTTCTCATTATGCTCGACTAATACCGACAATAAATGTAAAGAATGGTACTTATGGTAGATAAAGGTGGGATGGATCCACCTGCGGAATTATTTTATGTTACGATGTAATTATATCCGTTTTTACCTTAGATGAATTAAGAGGGAAGATAGATTACAGAGACAACGCGCGTGGTTGCACTGAACTAACTCCAGTGGACAAAACTGGTGATTTGGGGCGTTTAATAACGCACATAAGCCGTCACATAATCGGTCAGACAAGCTGTCATTGGCTGCCACAAACATCTCGTTGTAGACTCTTTTTGTGAAAAAAAATACTTCCTGTGCTTTTGAGAACTGCACAAAACATTCTGGAGCATAAGCCAAATCTAATGGAGTTGCTTTCCATTCGCTTGTACTTAAACATCAATTATTATTTCAATAATATAAAATGATTCACAATGCTTTTCGAATAAAATAAAGTTAGATATCGAACGCAAAAACACATAAGAGAATGAAGGACAACCTAGTGACAGTACGTCGTATTCTAATACTGTGTTCGCTCGTTTGTTCGACAAAAATGAGGGCAAAAGAAGCCCACTGATGGGCGAACGTATGCGCGGCGAGCAGTTTGTGCATGACGTCGATACAAAAATGCTCGTCGCTTGCCGCGTACATGCTCGCCCGTCAGTGGGCTGCTTTAAGCTCGCAACTAGGGTCGCGAGGAGGCAAGAGAAACGAGGGACGTTCATAATAATATAACCGTTTCACCAGTACACTTATTCTTTGAAACGCTATCTCGTTATTATGCGTTCCGTTCATTTAGTTATTTGTGGCCATTTCATTAATTCACATTCTATGCTCGTGCGTTTCGTTATTCGATTTCAATCTAGAAACAGGAACGTGCCATATTTTTTGTTTGATTAGTGTGAACATAACGCGTCTTTGTATTAACATCAGTGGTTTTTATGGAAAGGTCTTAAGTGCATTACAATGCGACAGATGAAGAATTTTTTATTTTATTTTTATTTTAAATGTACATTAACAGTTAACATAACGAATAATAAATATACATTATAATATTAAGTTAAATAATTATACGATTTTTTAATTTGTTAATGCTCAGTTGAAAAATATATATGTCATGGGACATATATAATATATACTTAGTACTCATCTGACTAATATATTATATTCCACGAGAGTGAAAAGTTACAATGTATTGCCACGAATAAATATTATGTAACTAATATAAAAAGTAATTAAAAATACTAATTTCGAATGTGCATCTGTCTGTAACTCCGGTTCAATAAACTCATCATTTAAAAAATTGGAAGCGTTTGATTGGAGAAATAACACAAGCGATAAAGTTGGCACCTATAATATGTAATAATAAATAATAATTAACAAATTAAATAACCGAAAATGATTTTTATTGCCATTTTCATTTGGAACCGATTTCTTAAAAAGTTGACCATCCCTATTAGCTGAGACACGAAGCGAAAAAATCTGTTCCAATTGTTTACCGCCAATTAGTCAAATTTGACTTCCAACGCTCCCAATGCTCTAACGCCGAGCGACCGGAAACTGCTGAATCCGGTCTCTTGCTGCTACACGTGGTATACTAATGGAACACGTTTCGACGAGATACACAGTGAAAAATGATCTATATAACCAGGTATTCCTTCACATTCATCTTCCTCATTTTCATCCCCACCCTACTATTTCAGCTTCAGAACATACACAGAAAAAATTGAGTATTTTGAATATATCGTTGTAAATAAAAATGTTATTGTTCGTTTGTTCAAAACCTTAAATCTCCGAAAGTTCTTCTCCGATTGTTTTGAAATTTTGACACAACATTTCATTCAAATACGCGTGTGTTTTTATTTACCTTTATTATATATATACCTTTGACAAGTAGAAACATGGTTTTACATAAAGCTCCATCTGTTGGACGTAAAAGCAACAGGCGCCATTGTTTCTATATCTGCATAGATAAACTGAGCTACAGCAACTTGTGGCTAGTTTATTATAAATATCTTTAAGCCATTTGTGATTCTGTTAAGAACGGGATTGCAGGCCGTTTCCTGTTAAATTTTTATTAAATTTGTAATATATTGAAATACGTGTTCATGCACCTGAATTTGGGTAGATAATATACAATGGAATATTAGGATTTTTATGAACACGTGTTCCATCGTGACATCGTGATATTATATTAGTATTTTACTAATATAATATCACGATAATAACGTTTAATAGGAAACCTATCAATTCATTCGTTAAAGGCCTGCAATGCTATTTTTAACCGGATTATGAATAATTTAAAGAGATTATTAATTTATTAGCAATATTGAAAGTTAGTGATTTTCTCAGTGTATTTAATAGCGCTTCCTATCGCGTGATTTTTCAAGAGTCAGCCCTAGTTCAACATAACAACCATATATGCTAGAGCCAATTCAATATAATAAAGCGTAAAATTTAAATACGGGAACCTTCCAAACGTAATGTGATGTATTTTTTATGTCAAATTTTATACAGTAAGTAAATACATTTTATTATTGTTGTGCGACTCATTTCCAGGAAAACAGTATGCTGAAAACGAAGTAAATTTGTATTAAAAACGAGTCATTGAAATGCATGTTATAATGTATTATATTATAATGTGTGGAAGTTCTGTTTCGATGCAATCCTTATTTACTTACTGCGCATGTACTTATTTACTTCTAAAATAACTTATTATATTATAATACTATATATTAATACTCAGTTTCTTTGTTTTTTTTTTCGGGTGCATTTAGGCGAAAAGCGACCATTCTCCCCCTTAAATCGATACGACTTGGGGTTTGTTGTCGCTTGCGCGGCGTTTCGGAAAAAGTTGCCTTTCATTTGTTTTGGGCTTCAGGCGAAAAGCGACCGAGACGCCTCTCTGTCGGCACAGAAGCCGAGGTTCAATTCGGCGTGCAAAAACCGAAAATGCGAGTCAGTGCAAAATGGCATTAACTCGACCAGATTCGTTCGGGACAAGATGTCGACAAAAATTTGAGGAAATTCTGGCGGCGGAAACTGGAAGCGCTCGCGGCGCGCCATACTGAGGCGCCTCAGTGCGCTCTCCCGTCACCTGGACGGCCCCACTCTGGCAAAAAGTCGATTTACGACCGTTGAATTGTCAGAGCTTCCCGATTGAAAATCGACGTTTCCCGGCGAGAAATCACGAGGGTTTCCACACGCGCGGTTTTGAAACGGCCAAATTTTGGTGCATTTTTGCAATGTTTCGTTTTCATCGATCGCCATCAATCTGAAAAACCTTTTCTCCTTCACCGTTTATATTTTTATTCAATTTCGAACGCACCCGGAACGCGAAATGATTCAATTTATTTTCGTGCGCCTCTCTCGCTCGAAAATGTTTCATTTTTCGCATTACTCTAACGTAAATTAAAAACACAATTGTTTTTGATCGAGCGTCGGATCGAATTTAATCAGGTATTGTTGTTTTTTTTTTAATTTCACCCAAAATTTTGTGAAATTTCCCCTGTTTTAGGAGTGATTTAATTTAAGTGGATATGTTTTTCTTTGCATAATGGTATCATTGGAAAAAAATAGTCTCGTGGTCACGCAAGAACCATGGTCACGTATGCTTTTTTATAAAATCTACACGGTCAACCTGATGATTGAATTCCGTCAAAAAAGCGCAATCTAAGGTTAAAATATTCAAAAGAAAATCATCGTCCGAAGGTATACGAACGTTAATTGGCCGTCCTACAAATGGCGCTCGGTTCAAAATGTCTCACAATAACCGGCTAAAGTTTTGAAATTTGCGATTTGATCCGAAAAATGCCAACAGTCGGGTTTTTGGTCAATCAGAAATCAGCCAATCATAGACTAGCAGCAAAATGGTGAGAATTCAAAGAAACAATAAAATCTGTGCAGGAACTTACTTTGGCGGTATTTTTTTTTTAAATCGGTAAATTTGAACGAAATAAAGTTAAGTTTGGTAAAAATAATTTGGCACTGGTACCGTCGCCCCGTAGTGAAAAACTACATCGATAACGTCACGCAAATTTATAATTTGTACCAGGAGCGCAGAAGTTGGGTAAGGTTAGCCTGGGAGCCATTCATATTTAAAGTTTTCATCTCTTTACATTTTAACCTTATTGCGTTATGAAAATATTTTTTCGGTAAATTTTTAATAGTAGGTGCAGGTACCTACACAGATGGTACCGGGTAGAGGTCCTAGGTAAGCAGGTACTGAGAGCGTGCCTAAGCCCGTTTTCTAGGTTAGGTCCGTAGTGTTGTTATATAACGTATGGATTTAAAATTAAAAAAAAAACGATCAAATCTGTTCAAGTACTTACTTTGGTAGTTCATATTTTTAAAATCGATAATGCTTTTGAACGAAATAAAATTAAGTTTGCTAAAAATAATTTGGCACGGGTACCGTCGCCCCGTAGTGAAAAACTACATCAATAGCGTCACGCAAATTTATAATTTGTACAAGGAGCGCAGAAGTTAATATGGTGAAGCGATGTTAATTGTTTTGTAAAATAAACATTTTTTTAATCAAAAGTTTTTCCTGAGTGTTTGTAGTAAATTTGAGAGGCAGGCATGGGTACCGTTGCCCCGGGAGCCATTCATATTTAAAGTTTTTATCTCTTTATTTTTTAACGAGTAGGTACCTAATTGCGTTATGAAAATATTTTTTTGGTTATTTTATTTTTTAAATATATTAAGTTGGAAGTTTTTTTTTTAATATAATTTTTTCCAATGAAAGTTTTTACATTTTGCGTGTTTATAGAGCAATGTTTTTTTCCAAAATAAAACTCGCTGGGACTTTTGAAGAATGTCGGTGACAAAAAGCGTACATACGATATGGGTATCAAATTACGCGTCTCGACCTACACAACCCTAACGGCTCGGTGAAAAAATGATCAGTAAGCTCCTTGGCACATTTTTTTCTCAAAATATTAATTTCTTTCAAAACAAACATATATTTTAATACATTTGTGGACACACATTCATTGCTTCATACACATGCAAACATACTACATATTACATATATAAACATTGTTTTCTATAAAATGTTTAAAAAACTGCGTGTTTATAAAGCAATGTTTTTTTCCAAAATGAAACACCCTTGGACTTTTCAATAGTGTCGGTGACAAAAAACCGTACACACGATATGGGTATCAAATTACGCGTCTCAACCTACACAACCCGAACGGCTCGGTGAAAAAATGATCAATAAGCTCCTTGGCTCTTTTTTTTCTCAAAATATTCATTTCTTTTTAAACAAAAATATATTTTAATACATTTGTGGTCACACTTTCATTGTTTCATTCACATGCAAACATACATATTACATTTTTAAAAGTTTTTAAATTCTGCGTGTTAATTGAGCAATTCTTTATCCGAAATAACAACTTTTGAAGAATGTCGGTGACAAAAAACCGTACATACGATATGGGTATCAAATTACCTGTCTCGACTTACAGAATCCGAATGGCTCGGTGAAAAAATGATAAGTAAGCTCCTTGGCACTTTTTTTCTCAAAATATCCATTTCTTTCTAAACATACATATATTTTAATACATTTGTGGTCACACACTCATTGTTTCATTTATATGCCAAAATACATATTACATTTTTAAAAGTTTTTAAATTTTACGCGTTAATTGAGTAATTCTTTTTCCAAAATAAGAATCGCTGGGACTTTTGAAGAATGTCGGTGACAAAACCGTACGTAGGATATGGGTATCAAATTACGCGTCTTGACTTACAGAATCCGAACGGCTCGGTGAAAAAATGATCAGTAAGCTCCTTGGCTCTTTTTTTTCTTAAAATATTCATTTTTTTCTAAACAAACATATATTTCAATACATTTGTGGTCACACATTCATTGCTTCATTCACATGCAAGCATACATATTTTTCGTGTTAATTGAGCAATTCTTTTTCCAAAATAACAACTTTTGAAGAATGTCGGTGACAAAAACCGTACGTAGGATATGGGTATCAAATTACGCGTCTTGACTTACAGAATCCGAACGGCTCGGTGAAAAAATGATCAGTAAGCTCCTTGGCTCTTTTTTTTCTCAAAATATTCAATTCTTTCTAAACAAACATATATTTTAATACATTTGTGGTCACACATTCATTGCTTCATTCACATGCAAACACACATATTATATTTTTTAAAGTTTTTAAATTTTGCGTGTTTTTGAGGTTAGGTTAGGTTAGAACATGGAAAATAGGTATTAAAATCAAATCACAATTCAGTCTATACAAACCTAGCATAGCCCACAAACTACTTGAAAACTGGGATGTAACTCTAAAGGAGACGCGAGCAGGCGTTATTAAAGGGACAATTTTTGTTACAGAAAATAGGTATTAGAATTAAATCACAAACCAGTCTATACAAACCTAGCGTAGCCCACAAACTACCTGAAAACTGGGATATAACTCTAAAGGGGACCCGAGCAGGCGTTATTAAAGGGGCAATTTTTTGTTCCAGAAAATAACATGGAAAATAACTATTAGAATCAAATCACAAACCAGTCTATACAAACTTTGCGTAGCCCACAAACTACTTGAAAATTGGGATATAACTCTAAAGGGGACACGAGCAGGTGTTATTAAAGGGGCAATTTTTTGTTACAGAAAATAACATGGAAAATAGGTATTAGAATTAAATCACAAACCAGTCTATACAAACCTAGCGTAGCCCACATACTATTTGAAAACTGGGATTTAACTCTAAAGGGGACGCGAGCAGGCGTTATTAAAGGGGCATTTTTTTGCTATAGAAAATCACATTTAGGTAAGGTTATATATTACATATTAATTTAATATTTTCAATACATTTTTACTCATTACATCACATCATAAATATAAAAGTAGGCCTACACCTCTTGCTCCACCCGCATTCAACGCCAAATAATACATTCAAAAGTATTTTTACCCATTAGTTGACTGCAACGGGCGAAAAGCTAGTGTATTATTATTGTGTAGTTATTACTATCTACTTCATTCTCGTATAATTATTTACTTTAATTTATTTATTTACTTACATTCTATTTATTATTATTATTTACTTACCTATCGGTAATTATTTACCTATTTTTATTTAGTTATTTCAATTTTTCTTTTAATTTACTATTCATACTATCCATGTTGTAATCGTAAGTATGGTTACCCTATGCTTGTGTCTGATAAGCCAGCACAGGTACCTTGCACTTTAGTTAACAGAAGAATATTATTGTTTGCCAACTTACTATAAACTTACTGCCCAATGCTTATTTTGTTGACATTTTTGTTTTATTTTTCGTACATTTGTTACTAAAATTTTGTTTATTTTTGTAACAAATGTCTTTTGTCTACCGGTCTCAAAACAACCGTGTCATTAACTTTTCTTTTTGGGTTTACATTTAATGTTATTGTTATTTTAAGTTAACATATATGTATTTTTTTAATGATGTAATTGTAAAGCTGCACATCTTAATACAGGAATACCCTATTGAGATGTGCAGAATATGTTTTTTTATATTAAAAACTGTTTTTTGAATAAAGAAATAAATAAATTAAATATTAAACGTTAATATTATATAAGTTGTTGAATGCTTCGGTTTTCTTCAGAAAAATAAAAAAGAAATAAAAGAAAAATAAAAAATCCTTTTTTTTATGTTGTCGTATTTTGCTTTAGCAAGAAGGTATTTTTTTATTTATGACCGTTTAAGAAATCATTGTTTTGCTGTGGCGATAATTATCTCAGGTATCGCGATGGAACTCACTATATTGTGATAGTGTTGTGTGCTTACTCGCAGAGCTGAAGTTTTATTTTTATGTGAATACCGCACGACAGCTCCAACTGCTCCCGATTCTCTGGAGTCAGAGAGATTATGGCATTCCCAATTTGGGTTGTTGTTAGGCTGAAGTTGTGAGGAGGGGGAGAACATGGGAAGAGGAAAGTGTGCGAGAACTCAGCTATGCCAAATATAGCTAAATCCATTTCAGGCAACGTATTAAATCTAAATGGTGGTCTTACACCTATCTACGGCACGTTCCAGAGTATCTTGCATTCTGGAACGTGCCATAAGTAAAGAGCTGTATGCATATATTTTTTAAATTAAGTGTTATATTGAAATGAAACATCCAACAAACACCTTTTCATTTTGTCTCGTTTAAATTTATTTACAGTTCTTAAGACAGTTATTTTTTGTTCATGTTCATCTGACGCTGTTGTTCGTAAGCAGGTTCAGATGCAACAAATATTTAGAGAAAAGAGAAAAATACCCCTTTCATCTTTGGAGATGCTTTGTGGTAGGTATTTTTAATGAGATGAAGTTCTGGAAAGAAAAAAGTTATGAGAAGCGGGTAGGGAATCAGTGTGTCAATGAAAAACGTTTGAATCCAAAGATAATAGAATTATGAATCTATCCCTGTCATTGTGGTGAAAGACGTTGACCTGGTAAAACAGAGATCCTGGGTTCAATTTCTAGTTGAGACCGTTAATTTAAAATTTTTATGTGTCTTCTTCTGTTTCATGTTTCGTTGAGATTTAGTGAAATTATCTTCTTCTCATTGATATAGTAAATTCTTCTAGTTAGGAGACCATAGTGAAATAATTTCTTTCATGACCCATTTCATCTTTTGAGATGCTGTGTGGAGAGGTATTTTTAAGAAACGAAAGGTGAGGAAGGAAAGAAAGATCTGGGAAGGAAAAAGAATGTGTCAGTCTGTCCAGGAGAGACGGACGCTTGAATTCATCCCTTCCGATGAGGTATAATGTCCAGCTGGAGAATCTAGGCTGGCTACACAATAGGTGAGTACATGTTAAAATCCTCACCATGCCACGTAACTCACCCACATAACACAAGGGCAAAATCACAGAATCAACTTCAAGTGCCAAAAATTAATTCAACCTTTGCCAAAAAGCACGAATCCTTCCTAGCACCTTACATCTTCAACACCTTCCTCAAAGAAACCACTGACTGCAACACTCATAAACACCCAAACAGTTTACTTAAAAATTTCAACACATGGTTACTACATAAAAAAAGGGCATGCATCAGCAAATTTCTAGCAATCCCCTCTTAGTCTAATTCTCATTCCTTATTTATAAACATGTGTTATTTACATTTACAGTGATTTACTCTTTCTTATTAAAACTGCTTAAGTTTTACGCATGCCTAGTTTATCAATACCTTATACTACTGTTTAAACTATTTTTTTATATGTTATTATTATGAGATTTAGACGCTACCATTTTGTAAATTTAAAGTTCCTACGAAATTCCCGTTTTTATGTAACTATATATGCATGTAACTATATATGGAATGCTCCATGTATACATTGATACATATTTGTATAAATGTATGTGTATGTGTAAGCAAATATATGTACCCGCCTCAGAACAGAAATCTTCTAGTGAGGCGGGTTACTTTCATATTTATTATATTGATCTGTTATTGCAATAAACGCCCGGGTTTCCGGCAATTAATAAAAAAAAATGCATCCGCCGCTAAGACCTACACAATTTTCACCCCTTTAATCCGCAAACCTTTGCCAAGTCACTTAACGTAGCGAACTACATGAGGTGACCTTTGGAAGAGGTGTTGGTTATCCAATTAATGAAATTGAAATTTAGATACAACCAAAGATATTAGAAGAACGAGATATGCTATATTGGCCGCCGGACCGTAGCCGGAGTACTACCTAATTAGGGTACTTTGAACGGTATCGGGACGTGTACGCACAGAAATCTGTTCTAAGTATTAGTGCGGATACCTTAGCGCAAGCGAAGGTGTGCAGTAGTATTGGTGAACAAAACCGGCGACACTCGGCAAAACAATTCCACTCAGTAAGAACTGCGCATAGCACATCTCGTTCTTCTAATATCTTTGGATACAACCATAAAATGACTATATTTTTTCCGTCTTTATTAGTACCATCACCGTCTTATACCAGTTACGTATCTCATAACATCAGTGATAAGAAGAATGGTTCAGTTCATAGATTATAAATTATTTCGGGTCATATTACGTGAAGAATAAAAGATGGAATAGTTTTAACAGTTCCCTTGATTCCCCGCAAGCTATCGGTTGGTCTGTATCACATCTCGATCTTATTCCGGCAAATCAGTCACGTATCTACGCAGAAGTTATATATCATTCGGGACATGTATTACTATAACATATTATATGAATGTTCCCAAGTGATTTGTAAAGATCTGTGTTGCTCCCAGAAGCCATTTTACTGACATGACACATATGAATGGATAGGCCATTTATCATTGCGATACTTCAATTTAAAACATTTTTCAAACCGGTTAAAAGTACCTTGAAATAAATTTTCTATAAAAAATAACAATTTTTGTGATATATCACCTAAAAACATGAAAACTTAAACGACAGTTAGAATAACTTAACCTTCTAGGCTAATTTGTTCGGTTTTGAGAACAATTATCCTTTGAGCCAATTTGTTCGCTTTTGGGAACCGAAATGATCTAACAAAAATCGTTGTTTCGACCTTACTATCGTGGTGAGAAATATGATTTAAACTGTTTTAAAAAAGAAAAATCACGCTTTATATTCAAATCTAGAAGCTAAACACAAAAAAATTAAAATATAATTTGAGAAAATTTATAAAACTTTATGAGCTTTTAAAAATTAATTTTTATTTTATTTATTTTATTTTTATTTTTATTGTGAAAAACAGATTACATATAAAACCAATTATATTTCACAATTTGTAGTTAAAAGATTAATTATAATAACATTAATTATGTAATATAATCGGTACATTAATAATGACAGGTGCTAAAGAATACCATTATTTGGCTCTTGAAATGATTGAGAATCGATTGAAAAATTTCAATTTCAGAAGAAAGGTTTAATAGTGAGGTCATTCTCCCCAGAGGCATGGATCAATGGTAGGTTGGTCCGGCCTCTAGGAAAAATAAACAGCCTGTTTTGCCTCGTTCTGGTGAAGTTATCGGGGACATAAAGTGACATTTTTTTCAGAACATCAGGATTAAAAATTTGCCCGTTTAGCAGCTTATGTGCTACTAATACCATTGCAATTTTTCTCCTAACGTCACGTCACGTATTATATGAAATGATAAAAACGTGAGGTGACTTTAATATTTATGTGACATAAATGTGTGTTTTTTTTGTTATCACTAATTTTAGTTGAGTGCTCAGACGAAAATGTCTAAGCTGAACCATTTTAAAACTTTTTTTCTGTTTATATACAAAATTTTAACGCATAAAAAATTATGTGTTTATTTCTAATGATGAAATTTGAAAGTGTATTTCAACGTAATTAAGAAAATAGTTCTTAGTTTTTTTTTAATTCATTTATAAATATTTCGGCTGAATTACAAAAACTTATTTTAATGCGGAAATACAAAAAAATAATCTTTGACCATCTGACAGCGTCTTTAAGAAATTTTCCGTTTAATATGCCAAAAGCCTTAGAAATTGATTTTTTAAATTAATCTCTATAAATATCTTAGAGACATATATTCAACCTAACTTATATTCTTTTCAACTGTTGTAAAAAAATTAAATAAATGTATAATTAGTATCTCAAAAGTCAGTGGAGATCCTGTGCATTTTTTTTATGCTCGGAAAGCAAGGACTTCTGCCTATCAGAACACGCCAATCAATATAGCGACCGTCAAAATTTTTAACGTCACTCACAGACAGTTCAGCAATTATCTTTTGACGCTTGTCACAAAATATTAAAACTGTCCCCATTACATTTTTATACTAACATGTAACTCAAATATGTAATATATTTTTACATAACCGTTTACATGACTAAATAAATATACAGGGTTTTCCAATAAGAGGTTTTATTTTGATATTTAATCGTAAAAGATCAATGGTTTCGTTGCTTGTGTGGCACGTAGCGCCGTATTGTTGAAAGTAAACGTTGTCCAGATCAATACCATCTAATTCCGGCCATAACAAAAATATTAATCATCTCTCGATAGCGCAATCCATTCACTGTAACTGTTGCTCCAGCCTCATTTTCAAAAAAAGTAAGGTCCAGTGCCTCCGCTGGACCATAAACCGTACCAAACAGTCACACGTTGAGGATAAAGAGGCTTTTTAACAATAACTCTTGAGTTTTCCGAGCCCCAGATGCGACAATTTTGCTTGTTGACGAAGCCACCGAGGTGGAAATGGGCCTCATCACTCAAGATGATTTGCATTTGATTCACTCAAGTGAATTTTAATAATTTCAATGCGTTGTTGAAGCGTGTATCGTTCCATTTTTATTAATGGCGTAGTTTCTACTTTTCAAATGTCAAAAAACAACAGCTTCAAAAGTTACGTCTACCGAAATGGCGGGCAATTCAAAATAACACCTCTTATTGAAAAATCCTGTATAAACTACCACTCATGATTAGTTGTTTATCGGTTAGGTAAATTTTAAACATTTATTAGGAAGGCCCTTTTTGTATTCAAAAAATCACATACTATCAAATTATTATAAGCAATAAATATTGGCCTGAAATACAAACATAAATTGAAAAAATCTTCCCTGCACCTTCCGATTGCCGGTTAGCTGCACGGAACCTTTGCCCTACGTCGGCTTATTTTCAACCGCTTAATAATTAAATATACTAGTTAAATATATACTAGTATTCCATTCAATAATTATTGTTTTTTTTAAATTTTTTTCAGCTGAAAGCAACCAAATTTATTTTTGTAGTAAAGGTATTGTCAAATAATTAATTTCCTACCAGGTGGCGTCGAGATATATTATGTCTTTATTTAGTGGTGAAATATTTTGATTTGTCAAATGTGATTTTTTTTGTTAATGGTAATCTTGTTGGTACATACCTTATAGTTAAAGCAGGTATATTTTTTGTAAATTTTCTTCTTCATTGATGGGTGAGGAAGTATTGGTGGAAGTACATTATGACTTATCTACCCATTATGATGTGTCAATAATAATACATTTACAATAAGATATAACGTTGTGTGTAGAGAGAAAAGGTAGAGAAGTGTACAGGCATCTTGTATAGGGCTAGCATATTCTTCAATAGTAAACAGCTGCTAACATCAAGGGGAACTTTATAACCAATATCGTAATGCATATCGATATACGCTAGCAATACTGGCAGCTGGCAAATAAATTAACGTCAGACGGCTATGCAAAAGAAAAAAATCAATTTAATTAACTCATTCGTTCATGAGGTGTTTAGTTATGACTATTAACTTTAGTTCGTCCAAGTCGGAACGGAATCAATTAGATCGGATAGTGAATATAATTTATTTCGAGTAAAGGGCTTAGTTAGTTCACCTCGATTGATTAATTAGCCAGATATTTTGGATAACAAATGACGTTTTACAAAAAGTCGTGCATATTGACAGATTATCCGACACCTTGGAGGCCTCGTTAAAAGCAGCGGCTTTTGTCTACCGACTGTCGGAATCATATATATGACGGATTTCGTCAATATCGCATTGACATTGGTCTAATGGATCCGTATAAAATTGTCGGTAGTTACGCCTAAAGATCCGACATTGTTAAGTTATCAATTTCACCGTGTTAGACCCCTGATGAAATTACTTAAGTAGATTACTATAGTACAATCACCATACTACAAAATATGTGTAGGTATCTACCAAAAACCCTTTCACATGATATATATAAGGAAGGATATTAAATACCTAGAATCGCATTAAAATATTACATCGTAACAATTAATATGCCAATTCAGATTAGTGAAATAATTCCTTCAGAATTACTCATTACTAGGGAAATGCGGTTAGTGGGTACAACTGACGTAATCTTAACCCCTAGATCAATTTTGGGAGATATTTCTGCCAGACGTCAAACCTTTTCTAAGAAATTTTTCGCAGCCTCACACGGACTCATAAAAGTCGTGCTATCTCATTTTGAATTCCGGTGAATATATGATTTAAACAGTGTTTGAAAGAGAGAACACCACGATTTGTATTTGAATTTAAAAGTTTACAAAAAAACCATTCCATTTTTTTTTTAAATGATTATATGAAATAACATTTAACATTTGAAAAATACTTTTAAGGTGTGCTAATTTTTAATAAATTTTTTTATAAGAAACGAGATAAAACGAAGTGACGGTAACTTTTCTAATACCTTGTCTTACTAAATAATTGTTTAAGTATTGCGTAAAGTGGTAATTAATGTTTACACGATTTAAGACATCGGTAAGCGAATTTATCAACTTTATGCATGTTTGCATTAAGCATGTTTGCAATGAGGCGGGTTTGCGTAGCGCCGCCTCAGGAACCAATTATTGGAAAACTAACACCACTCTTCGAGGATAAAAAACAGTTTTTTTCCTCTGCAACTCATCTGACTAGGGAATTCCTGTGTCGATGTTATAATGTTACTATGTAAACAATCAATTTTCGAGGCCGGGATGGGACTACTACTAATGGATACCACAAACTCAAAATTCACCCCAAGTGGTTCGCTACGATTGGTGACTTAGCAGGGTTGCCCGGGTTCATCGGGTGAGGTGTGTTCAGGATGCACCTGTCCACTTACTGTGTGGCGTGCCGGATCGGAAGAGACTACTTTGGAGAGACCCTTTAACCTCTCCAACTGATCTCTCTTGACCCATTGCCTTGCGCCGCAGCAGGAGAGATATATCATTCGTCAGTCACTCCTGAACACATTGACCCCTTGATTCCACCCCTTATACCTTTTTTCTTACCAGAACATCCTCTCCTTCATTTCCTTAAAAAGACCCACATTCCCAGAGATGACATTGGCTCAAGTGAAATTATTTTACTATTATATAGTTTTTAAAATTTTAAAATCTTTTATTGCATTTACATGATGATTTGCATAATATTAAGTTCTGAAAGAGTATTTCACCTGCTTTCAAAACCAAACTTTGTTTGGAAACAGTGATTTTATTTGGAATCTACTGTAATGCTGACATATTGTATCTGGAACCTACTGTAATGCTGACATGTTTTATCTGGAACCTATTGTAATGCTGACATATTTTATCTGGAATCTACTGTAATGCTGACATATTTTATCTGGAATCTACCGTAATGCTGACATATTTTATTTGGAATCTACTGTAATGCTGACATATTTTCGGCGCAATTCACATTTTAACAGTTCACGAGAAATACTTTTTTTTATTGAATAAATAGTTAATACATATCAACAAACAAGACCTTCTAAGCCAATTGAATTGGCTTGTCAACAGGTGTTTAAAGTTGAGTTACATATACATTTTCATAAGTTATAATTTACATCTTATATCTACAGAATCAACAATTTTTTAACACAATTTTTCATACGAATTGAGTAAATATTTTTGTTTTCCGATAGCCAATTTTTCACCATATATTTAACCTTATTCATAGACTTACATTGCTTTATAGTGTCAGGTAATAAATTGAATATCTTTGGTATGTTGTATTCAAACGTTCTCTGCAAAATATAGAGGCCCTAGGGGGTTAAATCATAAGATGGCACAACAGATATGTGGTGTTATAATCTTCCTCCGACTGTATCAGGGGTTCAGGAGCGCATAAATCTCTGAAGACGGAGGCTAAGTCGGGAACAATCCTCTTAGTGCGGGCAATCAAACAGCCCTGGCCCTGTGAGAACCGCAGTCACTTGCGGCGGGTAATCGACATCGAATGGGTGAGGTTGCTTAACTAGTGGCTAGTCCTCACGGCTCGAATGAATTGCTTGACACCTATATTCCCCTGGTATCTTTATAGGTTTATCAAGGCGCTTAGGGAATTAAAGGTTTAGTGGCCCTACGACCATAATTATTAATGCTGATGAAGGCTCTCTAATAATAATTATTTTAAATCTTTAAAACGTTTAAAAATTAAATTAATTATTTATTTCATAATTGTTATTTAATCAACACTTATTTTTGTTCCATTTAAAATATTACTCCAGTGAAGATTAGGCCAAGAGAAACCAATAAATTGCTAGTTGTTAAATGCATATCCTTCTATCATATGAGGCAGGTTATGCACAACTTAAAATATATTCAATTATACCATATCTATATAACACTCTTATATACATTTTTTTTTTTTTTTTTTATGCTTCCGATTTTGTTGTCCGGGTTAAATCTTCCCCATAGGAAAAACTAAACCCTTCCACTCACTTTTCCACAAATGATCAGCTAGTCAATCAACACTATGTAAATGCATTATATAAGTAAAATAAATACAAAACAATACAAGAACAACAACACGTCAACTCACCAGATATCAAATGGGAAAAAAATTCACCGTCTCCAGATATTTTCTTATCAGAGGGTTCGGCTCGGTAGAACTTCTAACAGGGCCTATAAATCCTACTGATCCCTCAACATAAATATTTAAAAAATCTTTTGTTATCCTACATGTATTCAAAATGGCCGACTTTTGCATCTTTATATATAATTTTTTTGAAAGATCTAATACGCCTAAATTTTTAATTAGAGAGCTAGGTATAATGCCAGTAGCCGAAATAACGAATGGTAATATTTTTATAGTCTGAGAATGCCAAATTCTTTTTATTTCATTTCCTAAATCTGTGTATTTTCTTATTTTTTCACTAACAAATTTTTGAATATTACAGGAATTTGGAATAGCGACATCAATGATATAAGTTATTTTTTTAATTTTGTCATGTAAAACTATATCGGGTCTATTATGACTTATCGCTTGGTCTGTTAGTATAGTTTTATCATAATATATTTTATAAAATTCGTTTTCTAAAAATGAATTTGGTTCGTTTTTGTTGTTTGTTTTTGGGGTGTTATGCCGTGTTGCGCTAACTCCTTCTTTAGCCGACGTTTCGGACAGCGTTGCAGTGTCCATCATCAGGGCAGATCCGGTAGATCCGAAGATGTAACACATCTTCGGATCTACCGGATCTGCCCTGATGATGGACACTGCAACGCTGTCCGAAACGTCGGCTAAAGAAGGAGTTAGCGCAACACGGCATAACACCCCAAAAACAAACAACAAAAATGCTTTTGGCCGTGAGAATCTTAAAACTTACAATTTGGTTCGTATTCATAATATGGTACTAGGTATATTACGGCAGTCAATCAAGTTATGTTTAATTATCAAATTTTGGTGAATTATTTTTAAAACTTGATTGTGCCTAAATGTATACTCGGACGGTGCTAATATAGAACATCCCGATATAATATTTTCTATAGTTTCCGGAAAAGCCAAACATTTTCTACACAAATCATCAATTTGATTTGTATATGCTTTCTATAATTTTTAGTATTAATGACTCTATCCTGAATGGCAAGCATAAATCCTTCTACTTCTGCGCTCAACTCTCCAATACTCAACCATTTGTTTGACGAAAATTTGTCAACATACGTTTGGTTGAGATAATTGTAGTGTTTTGCGTGTAAAATTTTATTTGACCAGGAATCTAATAATTCCTGGTTGGGATTTATAAAAATGTTGGCATTCTCATCGTATAAATTTAAAGGTGTAATATTTCTATCTGCCTTGCAAATTATTTTGTGCATTTCTGAGCTATGAGCTTTCCTATGGAAAAAAGTTCTTAGTCTCGTTCTATAGCTGAATTTGGATGATGGCAATTAAACTTTGTTAGCGTAGTTCTAATTAATCTTTCTAAGTTTTCTAAATCTGTATTAGACCATTTAATTATGCCAAATGAGTACGTTAATAGAGGTATTGCCCAAGTATTTATTGCTTTTACTAAATTTTTAGCAGATAGATTGCATTTTAAAATTTTCCTGATCCTAGTTTGAAATTTAATTCTAATATCATTTTTAATACTAGTATGGTCTAATCTATTTGATTGTGGGTATCCTAAATACTTATAAACCTCATCCCTTTTCATACTAGTAATTTGGAAATTTCTAAATATACTCTCGTCCCCATCTACAATTTTGCCTTTCTCTATATGGATCGTTCTACATTTATCTAAACCAAAAGTCATTTTGATATCATCTGAAAAGTTTTTAACTACCTCGATCATTTTCTCTAAATTTTGTTCAGAATTCGAAAATAATTTTATGTCATCCATATATAATAAATGCGAAATTGTACTACTCTCCCTTGTATTACCCTTAACTTTTATTACAAACTTTTATTACCATTACTTTTTCTTCTATTAGAAACTGTTTTATTATTGAAACATTCGTTTTTCAAAAATGTCATTGTTACTAACTTATATACAGGTATTTTATTTACTAATGATATATTATATATTCTGTAATTGATGAAATAAAATTTTAAAATGTTCCTGTATTACCCACGCAACCTGTTATCCAATTACCTGTACCTGTCTGAAATTTTGTAGTACCTACATCAGTAAAAATTTATTTATACCTGATCTGTCTTTCAAGAAAACCTGTGCAGTGTACACGTTTCATTCAGTGCGTTTAATTCGAATCTATTACGGAATCTTGTGCAACGACGACCACGCAGTGTCCCTCAAACCAATGAAAAGTAATTCTTTTCAATTCAACTTTAGCTAGTAGCTACCCCAATAGTTGCGTCAAACATTAGTCCATTACAAACTGATTGGCATACAATATTATGACTACAACAAAGCATTAATTTAATTTAATAATATGTCACACAACCAATTGATTGCTTTCTGCGAAAACATAATAACAAATTTGTCAGAATAATTTTGATTTAGGTAGTACAAACGAACACCATACACAAATACCACAGTGGTCTAATGAATACATAAGCATGCAAATAGTCATAAGAATCTTTAATAGGTATACTCGTAGTATTATGTCCCGTTCCTTAAGAAAACCATTTCACGTGAGCTCTTTTGCATAATGTTATACAAAGTGATTGAATTTCAAAGTGTCATTTTTTTGCTGCTAGCACGTGTACATGTATCTCATAAACATAACTTTAAGAAAATAGGTCAGATATTTTTGCTGTAAGCATGACTTGAGTGGAAAGTCAGCACTCCGTAGGAGACTTTGTCCTTCATTCATGACGTGAAGTTAATTTGATGAAATTACAAATTTTATTGGCTTATTTGAATACTGCTGCCTTCGCTAGCGCAAATACACGAAGAAACGTCTCTCCTCATATGAGTTACTTCCCCATGAAGTTTATTACTTACCATGACTTAATTTAATATTAAATACACAACTTGCATACAAATTCTACTTGTATAATTCGTATTTACGCAGTGGAATGATGGCATAACATTTATATTAACCAATTTGAATTATACTTTAAACATTATGTATAATTTGCACAAACCATAATCGTAAAATTCTGATTTTACAGCAATATCTGTGGCACTCTGCAATGCTGTAAAAAGTTAAATCCTCTATTAAAAATACATAGGTAGTTGCTCGCATGCCAAATACATATAACTGTGTAGATTTTTGCGCAAAATAGGCTTAAAATAATGTTTCAGCGTTCCGCGTTAAAATTTTATTGTTTGAGAACTGAATTTTTTAAATACTGACCTGCTTTACGATTTGGCACAAGTGCCTACGTAAATTCAATGGTCAGTAATATTTTTCCACTAATTCGTACACGATATTTTGAAAAACCTTTTTAATTATGAACGGTTCATAATAAAAGATAATGGATACCACTTTGAAAAATTGTACTGCAATAAGCGTAATTAAGTCTCAATAACAATGTATATTTGCGCTAGTTCTTTTTAAAACGAATTGCAATCGAAAAAAGACTTAATTTTTCAAAAGCAGCAAACACATTGTGACTTGAAATTTTAACTTAATGAAATAAAAATACTTTCTTTTATGTTATTTTATTGATAAATTTTATTGTCTACCGATTTCGGTATCCGTACCGTAATTTTTACTACGTAATTTTTATAACTTTCCTGATGATGGTACGGAGGTACCAAAACCGGTAGACAATAAAATTTATCAATAAAGTGACCTAAAACCAAGTATTTTCATTTCATTTATGAAAAAACAATCATTTTATAAGTTCAATTTTTAAACTATTACATATCACAAGGTCCTGTTTAAAATATTGTCATTTCGTTTGTTTTTCTCCATTTTTAAAGCCAAACTTGTGAAGAAATAACCCAAAACTACCTACCTACGCTAGTGATATTATTTTTTATTGTAACTAACATGTCATATGGTGATTTGTAATATTTTCATGGTTAATGGTGTACATATCTTATCTTGCTGCTCCGATCATTATTCTCGTAAAAATGCCATTAAATCGTGTAAATTGCATCACCATATTCAATGTCGTCGTGTGGTGAAATTAAACAGAGTAGTGTTCTGGAAGTATAACATTAATTGTGATTATATGAGGTGAACACCAATAGACTTAAGTGATCCATACGACGTGACATTTTAGAGAAATAAACAACCATGCCATTCGGGCATTAGTTAGTGTTTCATACTGACGATTGGTACTTGGAATGGACTTATTTTAACGAAAAATAAAAGATTAAGCGATGCGAAGGAATATTAGAAATGGGTAAAAGGAGGCTTTTACCTGTTAATGGTGTTAGTTTCTTTTGATGTTCTGGTGGTTTCTGGAAGGATGTGTAATATGGATTATTAGTTTATAGTTGTATAAATTACAGATTTTTACAAAACCATCTGTTTTACAATCACCACACGACACTATGCAATATATTTAACGTCAGGATGATAATTTTACATGAATTTTCATGGGGTTAATTGTTACGAGGAGCGAAATAATATGCATCTTTCAACTACGAAAATTCTTACATAATACAAATGATACTGCGGTCTGTTTTGGTTTTTTCAAATAATCTTTCTTGATTTCTTCCAAGCCTTTATAAATGGATCACAAACAAGGGAAAATGCAATTTGGGTAGGAACTGGAATGTAGAATAATTATAAAACTGTTTCATTACTAAACAATTAGAATTGCATAATATTCAAGTGTAAGGATAGGACAGGACATGCTTTGATTGAAACAGACAGTTGATTGCTTCTCTCAGAGGTGGTCACGGCATATATGTACAATATATATATATATATATATATATATATATATGTATCGATTGTCTATCAGAATACAGTATTATAATTCACTATCGATATTATCGCCAAAGTTTGTACACATTTTTAAGTTTTCCATTCCATTAATGCCGGCGGCATTTATTTTTTCTCAGAAGATTTTTCAATTTATATTTGTGTTTCAGACAAATAATTGTTGCTTTTAATCATATTGATCAGTTTGTTAAATATGGATTGATTTTTTAATGCGTCTTTCTGTAATCGACTTTTTTTCAATTTTCCAGTGTAAAGACCTAAATTATCACAAAATGTTATAGAGCATAATTACTTATAGAAAACTCATTATCATTCTAACACTTTGGATATAGTAACTCAAGCAAAATTTGCATTATTTTTTTATATACATACTTATACATGTTATAGAAAATTGAATAGACTCCAACAGGTAAAAAATTCGCAGCTGCCTGTACTTAGTATTAATTTAAACCATAAAATAATAAGTAATTTTAACTCGTCAAATATAACACTTTTTTCCTTCCTTAAGAGGACACGATAGTCAGAATCCTAATGACGTGATGAATATGAAGAAGATGAATAGATGAACCTACCATCAAATGTGACCCCTAGCAAGCCTAGAAAATGGACCTTTGGGCGGAGTATATTTGAATTAATTCAGATAAATGTATTAATAAAATCTCAGATTTTTCTGACTGAATTCTCCTGGATGTTACTAATTTATCGAATAGAAAAATAAAATCTGGTGCTTTCCGCTAATTTTATAATTGAAAAACGTTTTACAAATTTTCAAACGAAAAGTAAATGAAAGTAGAATAAATGCTGTTAAAATGAGATCTCTGAGGCGTATGTGTGGTAAAACCATGTTTGATCGTTTGAGGAATGTGGAGATCCGCGAAGAGTGCAAGGCTGATGTAAGCGTGATGAGTAAGATTAAGAAAGGGACGCTTAGATGGTTTGGGCATGTAGAGCAAATGAGCGAAGATAGGAGTGTAAGGAGGATATATGATGCAAATGTGAATGGTAGCAGAAGTCGGGGACGCCCGAGGAACACATGGCAAGACCGAGTTGTTTGGCGGTCCGTCCTCTCTGCCTACCCCTGCGGGGAAACGGCGTGATGGTTAGTTAGTAAGTCAAACCGTTTTACGTAAAATATTTTAATGGTAAAGTTCTGTTTGTATTTTCTATGTAACTTACATCATGTGGGCAATAGTCGAAATAAAATATATTATAGTTTGTTATGAATTCGTCCGAAGTAATTAAAATTTGAGCCTCGAGCAAGCCCCGTTATTAGAGTCTTGGGGCATTTTACACAAATTGTTATTTGAAGAACATTAATAATTAATTAAGTCCAACAATAAATGCATGTTTTGTGTTAACTGTGAGAAAACTCTGCAAAAGAATAACTATCGCAATTCCGGGAAACGTTGGATATAAAAACAACAATATTTACCAAAAATGATACACTTTTCCCCCAAGCTTAGCTCATAAATAGTTCTGTAAATCGTAATGTACTCGCAGCGAGACAGAACAGAGTTCTAATTCACCGAAAGAATGAAATAAAATTTTCTCTTTTCCGCAAGATTTCCCAGTCAGGCGGTTAATTGTTAAATCCCTTTCCTCTCTGAACCCTGATTTCCTGATTTACTATTTGCAGTCCCTTGTTATCTCCTTCCCGAGCAGAATTAATTAAAAACAAGAATCTCAAAGACAAAATTAATTTGTAAATCTTTTGAAACTTCTAGGTAAATACATAGAGCCTCGTCTCAAATGAGGTTTCTCGAATATCTTTACATGTTTCTAACTTGGATTGAATTTACATACATAGGGGATGTACTAACTTATCGAATTCAAAACTTGGGAAATCATTAAATCAACTAACGTTGCTACTTGCTAGTTAATTCTTTTGATGTTCTTGTCTAACCAATGGTTTACTGAGTATTTTATATTTAGTTTAACTAGCGTACACCATTTCTGTAGAAAAAAACCTTACATTTCATTTATTTAAAGGCCAACCGATGGTTAATGAATTTGTGGAACCAGATAAGTTAAACGTTTTAATTTTCTTAAGTGATTTTTCACCTTCATTTAAAAATAATATTTGGCTAATTTATATTATTATTATTATGTAATGAGCAGGCAGCATTCTACTGATGCGCTCATATCTGATTTCACAACAAGTTTGACAGTAAACATATAGCGCGGTTTTAGTGAAAAATCACCTCAAGGGTGATGTACAAATATATTTATTAAATAATTAATACTAGAACTACTGACTTAAAACTAGTGTCTTGCATCTAAGACTAATATCTAGTGATTAAGGCCAATAACTACTATCTTAATGATATATTAATTTACATATGTATAAACATACAAGTAACATTAACATTAACAATCTAATTTTACTAGCGCCAGAAGAAGAAGGAAGTTCCTTAATATTAGTGTGTTTTTATTTTTCCAAATAATAAGCCAGTGTAATTATTTGGAAACATTAAAGAAAAGGTACGACAAGAAAATAAAAATCCCATGGTCACAGAAATGGTCATAGCAAAATTTATGACAATCCGATCAATTTTAGATTAATGAGTGCTGTACCCACCACCTAATCTGTTCATTACAAACATAAAAGTAGTGGCATTAATGTATTTTCAAATTTTTGACAAAGTTTGTACGTTGCGTTTTTACTAACCCACCTCTAATAGAATTATATTAGTATTGCGTAGATTTTTTGTTCTTTTTGATAAATAACTGAACTACCCCATCAACAATCTTTTGCATGTAAAAAGGGGTAAAAAAATTTTTCAATAAGATTCCGCATTATAAATAATCTTTCATTAGTATTCTGGGCAATGAGAAGAACATATTTTGGTAGTTATTCATAATATTTCTGCACAGCAAAAAATCCGACTTTCCGAAAAAATTTGGTGATGGTGGAAACTTATAAATAAAACGTAAAAGAAACGGAGCGGACAGCAGAAAAAAAACACATAAATTTTGGCTACAATGCCCATTTGCAAGAAGTGATTCACTACATTATTCCCACATATATGCTTAGAAAAGTGGATTTTAAAAGGTCATAGGTAAATTTCTTATTAATTTCTTTCCTAATTATTATTCACTTAACTCATAAAATAATTTGTAATTGATCTTTAATACTGTGCTGCATTGACATTGATTGATTCGACAAAGAAACAAACTTCGTTAACACGAAATAATATTTAAAAAAACGACTAAAGGCCATTAGTGACCTTTCAAGCTAAGCGTGAAGGCTAAGGAGATGTTTACTCCAACAATCGCTGCAGTCAAAGCTTTGATTAAATTTAATCTACCCGGAGGCTGAAAATGACATCCTTTAATTCGCTGAAATAGTCAGAGAGTCAGTAATAATAAAAAGCGTTTATTTTATATAAAAAACTACCCTTAAGGAAACGTAATACCTTTTCAATTTCCTTTTAATCAGTGCTAATTACGTGATTCAGTTTCTCGGAATAGAGCATTTGTTGTACACAAGTTTGAAAAACTTTTATAGTATTTGTGATAGCTTAGTTTTTCCAGTAAATCTGATTTTCGCTAGTTTTCCACACCCCTGACAAAAGAAAATTTTGAACTATAAAAAAAAGGATGAAAATAGTATACTAGCGGCATCTAACTAATAATTATCAAAATTCAGATAACTCTAAGAAATTAGATTAAAAACAATTTTCCTAATTACATTGAAAGAGGTGACCAAAGAGTGTAACAACCAAATTGAAACAGATTCACTTAGAACAACGGAAAATCTGCAATTTAGGGGAGTGAAAAAAATGATTTACTAACGAATGGCCTTAAATAGTATGTTGATTATTACTGAAGCATTGAAATGGCCACCATTTACAGACGGAAAAGAAGGTATACACAAATTCACAGGCAGACGAAATCCAAAACGTACAAGTTAAAACTGGAGTTCGCTGCGCTCAGTCAATAATATTTTTGAAATCTACTGAAATGGAAAATAACAAAACAGAAAGGTGCTGCCTGTGTGAGTTTATTACTTTTAAAATCATACAGGTTAACTGCCTGGTGGTTGGTGAGTGTATTCGCTGTCACAACGATGTGCGCACAACACGAATGAAAAGCTTTTGTAAAAACTCTTTCAATATCCATCCAGACGAGCTCATCTCATGTGTTTAAAACATGTAAATAATATTCATCAACACGCTAGAACGGGTTTTTTATGCGTCAAACAAGATGCAAATTTATTATTAATGGAAAAAAAAATCATTTTACACGTAGAAAGGGCAAAGAGACATTAACGATTATTAAATAATGATCGATTCTATTCGATGATTTGATTTAATTCGATTATTCTTAAGTCGTATTTATACGGAGAAAAATGAGTATTGCTAATTTATTGAGAATCTCTTCACAGTATAAGTAATCTTGTGAAAAACGGAATTGCAGGTCGTTTCCTTATAAACTTTTATTCATGTTTTAATACATCATAACACGTGTTTATGCACAAGCATTTGTCGTGATAATATATATTGACGAAAAGCAAAAATGTTTGGATTTTCAATTTTTTTATTTGATATTTAATTATAATCTAATGGAAAACAGAATTTCTCATTAAATTTATGAAATTGTACTCATAAAATATTACGCTCTGTTGTTTACGCCCGAATGGTGGTTTTTATTTGTTTATTTATACTAGGTTTTTACAGATGTTCTCAGGTACGTGAGAACTATCCATTTACAAAAACTCAGTTAAGTTATAGACGAAAATTTACAAATTACATACATACCAGTAAAAATGCAATTTAATACAGGTTAAGTACAAATAATAATATAACATTAAACATAAGCTCAGTAAAATGACAAATAATACTAGGAAAGTTCCAGTGATACATAAATATAATTATCTAAACATATTATTTAGCAGCAGCAGAAAATTCGACGAAATTATCGACGTGGTTAAAAGAAAAATAGATTTTAAAATGACTTATGTAACTTGTTATCGAATCTTAAACATCAATATATCCCGTTAAAATGGAGAAAAAGAGAAGAGATGGATATCCTTACATTTGCTTGATGTTTTCTGGTGAAGATATCGACGTGTGTTGGTATAACTTTTCAAATTAACATACATAAGTCATACAGACGTAAGACTCTAATAACCGGGGTTTGCTCGACGCTCACATTTTAATTATTTCTGTTGAACGTATTACTAAAATCGTAAATGTTTCTAGAGGGATCCCTGAGGAAGTGAGTTATTTTAATTTAAGATTAATAAAAACAGGACCTTACCGTTAAAATATTTTATGTAAAGCTATTATCTATAAAATTAGTCGTGAGCACCAGATTTTATTTTTCTAGACGATGAATTAGTAACTTCCCGAGGAATCCCTCTAGAAACATTTGAGATTTAAATGAACCCCACGGAAAGATCGATTTTCTAGGCCTGCTAGGGCAAAGTCGACCATAATGTCCATTACGGTGGGCCAAATATTGGTTTTACATGACTTTATCATTTATTTCGTTTAGATTGATTTACTATTATTTTATTTTGGAGATTTGATAAGGCAAATTCAACTGCAGGTCTGTCTAATACACTAGGGCCAAAAATATCGATTTGGTTGTAGGTAGCACGATATATTATTTAGTATTTTTGCACTGTAATTGTGCCTGTGTGTGTCTAAGTGTTTATAACCTTTTCTCATCTGTGGTGTGTTTTTTTATTAGTGATTTATTATGGTGGGAAAGAAATTTTCAGTTGATCTCACGACATAGGAAATTACCAGATGTTGGACAACTGATTTTAAAACAAGTGTTTAGATTTATTATGGTACTAGAGAAAAAAATAGGAACATGCACTGTATCGTCAGAGAACTCCGGGGTGGTGTTAAAATTCTCAGATTTAGTCCAGTGCAGTAGTAATGGGTTTGCCAAGTGTAAGGGGCGGATAGAAAAAAAACCCTAACAAAATCAATAAGAAACAATTCAACTAGGTTGAGCAATGCTACTAAGTGACTCTCTAAGTATGAAATACGCCGTTAAATATAGTTACGTAATTTTCTAAGGATTTAGACGAATTATAATTATGAATAGCGAGGTAAATAACATTTTAACAGGACGAGTTTGGAATTTGCCTAATTAAATTAAAATCTCGCAAGAAGATTTAAAAATAAAACTATCACATCATAATTATTTACTACATTCCAGAATTAGGTTGGTAATTTGAAAAGAGGCTAAAAACTGGTAGGCCAACACGCCACTGGACTGAGGAGAGTCGTGTTTCATCCTTTGAACAAAGAATTGGACAGTTTACTTGAGAAGTAACAATTTTTTGGTTTTGAAACGATTTAAATTAATGTAACGGGTTCTAGAGCTCATAATTGATGGGGTTTTTTAGTGCGTTTCTGCCCTTGGATACACGAAATTTCGAGAATTCAGGAGACATAAATTAGAAATCGCATATGGTGATTTGGGGGTTGGTTTGGGAAGCGAGTCTGGATTTGAAAGCGCGGGGGGACGGTCGAGACAGTTAGCGTTGAAGAACGGGAGAAGGAGGTCGATAGTTTAAAGGTCTGTGAGACGGTCAGGAATAATCAGGATTGGTCAGCGTTTTAAGATAGTCGAGTCATTTAGTGTAGAAGGAGTGATTTTTCTAACAGCATGAGTATTTTACTGCATGTGTGTGTGGTTGTTTCTTATAATTGTTTGGATTGTTGACACTAAGCTGTATCGGTAAGTCTATTATAATCTAATTATTAACACTTATTTCCCTAATGTAAACCAAATAATTCAATTGTATTTTGAAGTAAGAGTATTTAACTTGAATACTATAGAATAAAATCTTCAACAGAATAATAGAGTGCGGACCCTTTTAGCAGAAGAGGCCATAAATCACCTTTTGTGTTAAGACCGCCTGGGCACTGGGTTAGTTTTAACTTTGGATTATTGAACAATGCGCATTATTTTGAGTCATGAGTTGGACTATTTTATGCAATTTAAAATGATTTAATAATTCTCCAGTAATAATATTTAACGATTAGATTATACGGAATGCATAAGATATATTTAATTAAATATAACTTTATCAAACATCACTCTCACTTAGCCGTGTGCCGCGAGCGCACCATTATTTCAACTATTAGAGCCACGTGCGTATACCTACGTACTACTAATACCTACTTCCAAGTCCGTTTTACGAACTTTGTGAAGGCTACGGTGTATTGTAGTTATTACAGGGGTTTCTCTGTTAGCATATAATTTCCGATTCATCTTTGAATCGGGATAACGCAGCGGATTGAAGCTAGCCGCCGAGAGAATTCATCTGTCTGGCATTCCTATTCTGTCAAGTAGGATTTTCATTTTCATAAGTTTGGCGGGGACGAAGTGTACGAATTTTCCGTAGGCTGTCCTATGTTATCAAAGCGACAAAGCGAAGGGAACGAAATTTGTGATTGGCTTGCCTAATAGGGACTTTTGTGTTAGCAAAGTCGATAACCCTGGGTATCGAAATAACGTTTATTTCAGTATAGCAGCGCCGGTTTTTCCCCTGCTATTGGTGTGGTTGAGTTATTCCCGTAAAGCATCGGTTTCTGTCGAAGGTGTTGGAGGACACACCTGAGATAGTTACCCTGAATAGACCCCTGTTTCGAGTATTTTCAGCTGGTGAGAGGACGCTTTCACGGAGTTCAAATCGAAGGGAACGAAAATTGCTAATGGGCTTTCCTACTTGAGTTAGCTGGTAGACGAAGGAACAAAGCGGATAAGGGCTATGCTATTCTTGTCTGGCGTGTGGGGAGGATTTTCTCGCTGACAGAACGAAGGGATCGTGACGAATATGAAGTTGTCTCGGCGATTTCTGACGTCCTTCCTATCAAATTCAATAAGTACTTACCCCACTATAGGAGGAGAAGTCATCCAGAATTAGGTTGGAAATTGACTCCGACTGAAACCGTTTGAGCTGACGGAGATCGGATGATTTCAGATTCACGACCTGATGATTCCAGTATCCCTGATCCTTAGCGCCGGAAGTCGAGGATATCATTTTCTACCATTCTTTGATATTTGAAGTGAACGGAGAGTAACAAACGATAGAGCGAGTGACCATGACTTTGAAGTGGGGTAAAATCTCCCGTCTCGGAAACACTCGTTATATCGGAAGGACGCCCTCATTCAAATTAAATATTGAAATGACTATTTTGAGTGTGGACGAAAGACTTGAAGTATGTTCTGTATTGTACATATGATAAGTATGTGTCATTACCTCTACTGGAACGAGAAGCTGTATAGACTGGAGTCAGGAGCTATTTGGAGTAGCGTGACTGCAGAGGCGAAGTCGAACAAACTGAAGCTGAATTCATCACTATCCTTACGAGCGTAAACCAGAGGGGTGTTCACGGGACTCCCGAACTCCTGACGTTGCTGATGCAAACCACTTCAGTATATGTTTATGTTTGAGGTTAGTAGAGTGGACTCCTAACTTTCGGCATACTGGCGAAGCTTAACTCATCATTGATTTGGGGGAGGTTGACGCGACCTAAACCTCGCGCTACCCACGTGACCCAAATGGTTCCTGACACCAGGCTGTCATGCCACCGGACCGGCGCAGCTCCTTATACCTAACGGTATAAGATGAATCTTCTTCAATCATCATCATCATCAACATCATCATTCACCAACAAGGACCCACATCCCACTTTCATCACCCTCCGGCAGGAGGCAAAACATGTCATTATTTCATCTGTCGCTGAGCGATATTCAATTCATTTCTGGAGGTGTTGGGATTGGACCATCAACTTGGCTGCTCTCGAGCTGGTCACGTTGATGGATGGGATTTGGACGGAGACCAATCGAAAGCAACACATGTTTTGTCTCTAGCTATTCCCGAAAATACCTACTCATAGAAATAACTCACAAAACTAACAATCCATAGTCAAATCATTAACTTAGAATTTTGTGCATCTTGAATTGAATTGTCTATAGTGAATTTCATGTACTTGTAATTAATTGTCTCATTATATTAGCACATTATCGACTGCAGCAACCGGAAACGTTCGGGCGAGCAAACAAGGTAGGAAAAGGTAGTTAAAATCAGGGTAGTCGGTCATTGTCTTATTTTCAAACCATACAGAATGTAACACGCCTCATCTAAAAAGAACCAAAGTTACCACAACCAATTAAAAGGATCCTTCAATGAATTAATCACTATCGAAACAAAAAAATTACACAACGTGACATATTAATTCGTTAAGATTGAAGGGTTGATAAACCGCGAGAAGTTGCAAATCAAACGTAACAAAATATTAATTCGTTAAGAAGAACGTAGGGGAGACGTTGAAAACATTACATGCTTCTAATAACTTTAATAACTCTATAATTATATCATAAATTGTGGGTTCAGATTTTAGGTATTCCTCCGTTATAGATTTATGCACTGAATTAAAAAATAATATTTAAAATAGTTTTCAAATTCAATTAAAAATCAGAGATTTTTGTTAAAAAACGGGAACAAATACACCAATACAATCAACCGTGTGAGACTGATACGCGAAGAATGTGCGAGGAAATGACACGCTATTGATGTCCCGCTTTAGTTCGCTATGTGGGAACATGAGAAATCCCCACATCCGCAGTTGTATTTTGATTTAGACCATCGATATCTATGACCGCATAGCTGTATGTGTGCCAGCCATGTGTGCCAGCCGCCAGCCAGTCGGTTGCGGACCGTTGTTAGATATTGACTCCTCGCACGTTTTTTTAGCATCTGCCGATGGTTTTTTCATGTTTCCAGCAATTAAATTACAATTATTATCACTTTTGAAATAAAATATAATAAAAATAAGCGATTAGGTATGAATATTCATATTTATTGACTACACAGCACCGGAACGCGTGGATTTTTTTAGCACAGTAAGGGAGAGGTTAAAACGATATTGTTAACATTTTTATACAGATATTAATGTGTTACTTTTTCCAAACGATTTCAAAATAATTAAAATTGCTGAAAACTGTATTTATCTACAAAGTAACAACAGGTTAATTATTTGGTGGTATCTTAACAAACTTTATTTCAACATCATTAAGTGTCACTCAATAAGACTTTACAAAATAAGTCAGTCATTTATTTATCCATATGAACTTAATAACCCAACTCTTACATCTGTAAACGAAATTAATGAACTGTGCATAATTTACCAGACTAAATGAAAGTTTATATTCCATTTAAATGCAATTGATAATGAGGTGATGAAAATGCTTATTTTCATTCTTCGAAATTCCCATCAGTCCCAGAGTCAATCTCAGCATTTCTTAATTACCGAGACAACGTCTTTAAACACTTATCCATTGGGAATAAATTATTTAACGTCATTTTTGTCGATATCTTAGGCTGGTTTTTTTCAGAGAATTTTATCAATTTCAAAGTCAATTTTTAAGTTCTGTGAAAGATTTTTTCAAGTTCTGTTTTCATTTCAGTTTTGTCAAGCAACTTGCCTACAATATTATAACAATAACATTGATTTAAAAATTTTCACTTATAAAATGCAAAATATTGTTGCTGGGGTAGTTAAGTGAAATTTAAAAAAGAACAATAACAGACTTTGAATAGGACTTTCACAGAACCTGAAAATGAACGTTGAAATTTGAAGAATTGTTCAAATTCTCTGAAACAACCAAAACTTGTCTTTTTGATCATAAAAACTTGATTGTACATGGCCGTCGACATTTCGACAATCGACATAATAAGTATTATCCGCAATACCAAAATCCGTAAATGAAATGGTCATAATATATTCACGATTCATAACATCTATGAAGTAAAACAAAAAACTACGTCGTCCTCAGAAATATAGCAACAAATAGAAATATTCAAACTTCCAATGATTAGCCGAGGTAAATCATGCAAATTGATGGCCTAATTGTAGCGGTAACGTTTAGCATAAGTTACGCTCGACCGCATTGGTAACAGCCAGGTTGATTTAGCGTTTGAGCTTGGTTTGAACCAAATTATAGCTCAACGTTCCTTTACTTTGATTTTCAAAGCGATATTTGTAATTGTTTCGTTAGTGAAGGATTTTTTTACTAAAAAAACAGCCTACAATTCTACAAAATATACAGTACGCGAAATCTGAACCAATAAAAAAACCAAACAATTTTCATTCTAATTTTAAACATCGTTTTGTCAGTATTTGTTGATTTTAAAAAAAAAATAAAATTGTTTAAAAAAAAGTTGCTAAGACAGTTTCGAAAAAGAGTATGGAAAGCAGAAAGATGAGAAAAAATTATGGGCTGAAAATGATAAGTATTACCTCCGTGGTCGAAGTATAAGGACTTCGACTATGAATCCGGAGGTCGTGAGCTCGAATCGCAGCGTGCATACACTTCAAAAAAATCTTCGTAAAATTTCACGTAATTCGTATAAAATATTATTCTATAGTAGACTCGTAGCACGTTCCAAAGTGGAATATACTTTCAGTCTCGCCCTCTGGAAAAAGACCACCTTTCACAGAGTAGAAACGTTGCTTGGCTGTGTTTTAAATGTACAGGTAATTTCTCGCCTTCCTGTTCCTCATCGACTTCACCCTCACAACCTTCCTCGAACAGGGATGCCATAGTCTCACTGGTTCTGGTTAGCAGGGAGTGGGTGGTACTCTTGTGCCTTATACATTAAAAAACAGTAAAAGTATACAACATTCATACATTGGTCTACTGGAATATTAGTAATTTTACTTGATTTAATCGATTTGGTACTTTAATGTTAATTAGTTAACAGCTCAATGGATACACCGATATAAAACTGATCTAATAACGTTCCGATTACAAAATCTTAACACGAGACTTCCAGAGTTATTCTTTGTTTATTCGTCGAAAATAAACTGATTCATTCATTTCCCAGTAAAAATGCTACATGGGCTAGTTCAGTGCCGTTGATATTTTCATTTATTCCATTCTAAAATATAAATAAGAATTTTTTTAAACATTTAGTTTCGCTAATATAATATATTATATTAGTATATTATATATAACTTACTTTTTACGTTTATTTTACCATATATCTACCTATTTATTTAAGTTTGATTTTTAATATTTAATCCAGATTTCAATGCTTTTTAAAAACGTCTATTGAAATTTCGATTTTGTTTTCCTGAAAGAATGAGAAAAAAAGTTAAAGAAATAGAATGTTGGAAATAGAAATGAATCTGCTTCCCTACATCCGATTGAGCCAAAACTGGGCAGATAAACTCGTTGTCGATAACAATGCATTCTATCAACGTTTGATGTCACACAAGCACAGATTATAAAAATGTATAGCAATTAACATGCGAAGTAAATCTCGGTGTCATACAATTAGAATTTGGCTTAGAGTTGTAAGTGATGCGCTGTTCGCTCGTGAATCTCGGTGTTATACAATTAGGTTTTGGCTAAGAGCCGTAAGTGATGCGCTGTTCGCGCGTAAATCTCGGTGTCATACAATTAGGTTTTGGCTTAGAGCCGTAAGTGATGCGCTGTTCGCTCGTGAATCTCGGTGTTATACAATTAGGAGACTTTCTCCTATGCTAACGCTGCTGCTAACCTGCCTGCTTCAAAAAAGATTCTGGTGAACGGTCATGAACGACCAATTCCTCAGAAACCGCTGACTGTCCTATTCTATCCTCAGGTGCCGGAGGGTAAAACTTCGGAGGACACTCTGAAGAAGCTTGAGAAGGTTCTCAACCCTAAACAAGATGACTTCCAGATTTTTCGGTCCCGCAAAATCAAGGGTGCTGGCATGGCTTTCCAAGCCAGAGACAAAAAAGGATTGGAGAACATCAGGAAGGCCGAAGCGAAGCTCGCTGCAAATGGTCTTAAAATGATCAATCCACTTGGACGCCTTCCCAAGATTGTCTTATACAATGTCCCTAAAGGAGAGCAATCTGCAGACCAGGAGCTCTTCTCTGAGGTCTTTACCAATAATCTAGTAGGTCAAACGACGCTTTCTCTTGAAGATCATCTTAGAACCATGCGGCGAGTTTCGCTTTTTGGCAAGAGAGACACTCCCACCATGAACATGGTGGTTACATGTCACCCGTTAGCCAGAAAAGTTCTCATAGACAGCGGTATGTGCTTCCTTGGATGGAATGCTTGCCGTACTCGGGATTATACGGGGGCAACCAGGTGTTTCAAATGCCAACAATATGGGCACATTAGTAAGTATTGTCAGCAAGACAATGAAACCTGCCGTCACTGCGCCACTTTGGGGCATAACTACGAGACTTGCCCTAAGAAAGCCCTTCCCGCTGTCTGTGAGACTTGTACACGTTTCAAAAAACCTGCCGACCATCCCACAGGGGATAGAGATTGCCCTGCCCAAGCTGCTGCAATCAATGTACAAGTGAGGATGACAGACTATGGTTCAAGTTAATCTTATGGCACTGGCAACTCTACATGTTTCTTGTTTCTTCTTTCTAGCATATACTTATCTACTTTTATAGTAATCCAAACAATGTATTTCATATGTTTTTATTTTTACTTCTTTTATCTAATTCTCTTATTCTTTCAGGTAAAACTTTATGATTGTTAAATTGTTGACTTTATATTGTTTATTGCGATCTTAATTTTCATCTACTTAATAGACACTAATGTTTTCTGACTGTATGTTTTTTTTTCTTTTTTTTTTTCTTTTCTTTTTTTTCTATCTTAGATCTTGAAACCATTCAGACCAGAACTGAACTCCATTGCTTGTTTTGTGTTGTTTGATATCCCCATAAGGGGTTGTTCACGGACCTAGTCCCCGCATAAGCTCACTGAAGCTCTAGCACTTATGGAACTCTGCCAGACATCTGTGCCACCCCTGAGGGTGGTTGTGGGTCAGAGGGAAGTCCGTGCTGACCTGGGTGCCTTCCGCCCTGCCTCCGACTTCCTGACGCTTTTCTCCCCTAGGGTCTTTAGGGTTAATCCCTATCATCCCATATACTTTCTTCTGGGCACCACCACGAGGTCGGCTTAGGGGCGCGACACTTGGACCTGCATTTGTCTTCCCAACCACCACCAATCCATCCTCGGGACTGCCAGCTGCGAGGCATTGAACCACTTTTCTTTTGTGTTTTCTTTTTCTCTTGCTTACAGCTCACCTGAATTCGGTGACCACACGATATTCGCGATGGTTACTGATCATGTATTTTTTTTCTTTTTTTTTCTTATTTACCATGTACTTCTCATCTCTTTTCTCTACTTTAGGTTGCTGATACTTTGGTACAATATGTTCCTCTTTCTTTTTTCTCCCTTTTTCGTTCTCGTAAATAGACTGTGAATTCTACGCTTTCTAACTTTGTCCTGATTTTCTATGTTTATTTGTTCTTGTTTTAAATTTTTGAGAAGTATTCATTGATCATAACACCCATTGTAGTCACTCATCTGTAAGCGCTTGCATACCGCTTCCTAACACCGTATGCGGGGACATTGAAGGTCTAACTTCACTTTAAATTGTAGAGCCGTTTATTCAAAAAAATTAGATTCTTGCGAGAACTCCGAAGGGGTGACCATAAGTCACCTATACCGGGGTGGGAAAGCGGTGGGTAACTTCAATGTTCGCGCGTAAATCTCGGTGTCATACAATTAGGTTTTGGCTTAGAGCCGTAAGTGATGCGCTGTTCGCGCGTAAATCTCGGTGTCATACAATTAGGTTTTGGCTTAGAGCCGTAAGTGATGCGCTGTTCGCGCGTAAATCTCGGTGTTATACAATTAGGTTTTGGCTTAGAGCCGTAAGTGATGCGCTGTTTGCGCGTAAATCTCGGTGTCATACAATTAGGTTTTGGCTTAGAGCCGTAAGTGATGCGCTGTTCGCGCGTAAATCTCGGTGTCATACAATTAGGTTTTGGCTTAGAGCCGTAAGTGATGCACTGTTCGCGCGTAAATCTCGGTGTCATACAATTAGGTTTTGGCTTAGAGCCGTAAGTGATGCGCTGTTCGCGCGTAAATCTCGGTGTCATACAATTAGGTTTTGGCTTAGAGCTGTAAGTGATGCGCGGTTCGCTTATTTTAGTCATTCCCTGGGGAAGAATGTTCAATCCTCAGTCTTTATTCTTTTTTTAATTTCTTATTTCATACAGATAGTAATATTGTAAAAACAACTTTATATTTTACGAGTTTTTTTTCTCCTCTCTCTTCTTTGTACTCATGGAACTTTTATACATTTTATATATTCTATTTTTAGCTACAATGATTTAATAAATTAATTGAATTGCATATCCCACTGATTTAGCTGGGAATAAGATATTATTATTTCTACTATCCATTATTATTGGTTTAATTTTAATTAATTAATAAATTAGTCGCCTGCAATATCAATACAAATTGAAAATATCTCCTAAGTACAAATAAATGCCGCCGACGGGAATTGAACCCGCACCTTTTGATGTCCGGTCAGACGCTCTGGACCACTGAGCCACGTCGGCTTATTTCCAACCCGTTAAATAATTCAATATGTACTAGTACTTCAATCAACAATTACTGCTTATTGAAGTGAAACTTATTTACGCGCGTTATGCAATTTCGAGGACAGGAGTAAAACCAACTCATGACCGTCATGAAAAACCGTGATCATTTCGCTATAGGAGCCTAGCCAATATATTTAAAAAGTATATTTTAAGCGGGGATCGAACCTCGGTTCTTCATGATGAGAGTCGCGCGCTCTGCCTCTAGACCGCGAAGCTGAGTTTGGAGAGTGACCTAAAAAAGGTATATAATCTCATCATGAAGAACCGAGGTTCGATCCCGGCTTAAAATATATTTTTTTCTTTTTATAATTTTTTTAATAATAATTTTTTTTAAGTAATAAAATGCTTTTTTTAAAAGTGATAAAAGACTTTTAGATATTTTGACTATATAATATTTTAATCGAATACGTAATAACCGCGGTCTAGAGGCAGAGCGTTCGACACTCGTTATGCAGGACCCGGGTTCGAATCCCATATTTTTATAACTTTTAATTTTTTTTTTAGCAACGATTTTTATTTTCTTTTTATGATTTTTTTAATAATATTTTTTTTAAAGTGATAAAATACTCTCGTACTGCGACTTTTAGATATGTTGACTATATAATATTTTGGTCGAATACGTTATAACCGCGGTCTAGAGGCAAAGCGTTTGACACTCTTTATGCAGGACCCGGGTTCGAATCCCATATTTTTATAACTTTTAATTTTTATCAACGATTTGTATTTTCTTTTTATGATTTTTTTAAAAATATTTTTTTAAAGTGATAAAATGCTCTCATGCTACGACTTTTAGATATATTGACTATATTATATTTTTGTCTAATACGTAATAACCGCGGTCTAGAGGCAGAGCGTTCGACACTCGTTATGCAAGACCCGGGTTCGAATCCCATATTTTTATAACTTTTAATTTTTTTTATCACATGCTACTTATAAATATGTCAATATACAAAAAAAAAGAGAGAATGAAATTAAAAAAGAGAGAGAAGAATACTAAAAGTTTCACTTCCGTCGTGCGTAGGCTTGCCACACACTGTATTTTTTATATTTTTTCCACCTGTAAACAACCAACTTTATTTTTGTAGGAAAGGATTTGTTAGTGCTAAATTTCCCACTAGATGGCGTCGAGACCTATTATATCTACGTTTGTTGGTGAAATATTTTGACTTGTCTTTTTTTAACGATGAAATAATGTTTATAAGGTTTTTATGCATATTCTTTGTGCTATGCGTCAAAACCTTGTCTTATAAACATTAGTTAATTAAAAAAATATTTATTTATTAATGCATTTAGGTAATTTATGAAGACTTGTTTTATCTAAGGGCCATAATAAATAAATACTCGTAGATATGTTTTAGAACATTTAGAACTGCAATTTCAATTTAAACCGTTTACAAGTTCCCGATTTCGGAATCTAGTTTCTTGAAACGTCCGTTCTCACAAAGGAAGTTATATACTGTATCGTGGTTTTCATAGCAAATCTCTACAGATAGTCTGGTTTAGCGGATAATTATCTAGTCTCACCAGATGCAATACGTGGATTGTTGTACATTTCATAGTGAGAGTCAATCTATCCGGGCTTTGGTCAGCGAACAAAGGGTCTTTGAAAACTCGAGTAGATTTCATAATAAGCCTCAACAACAATAGAACTTATTACAAATATTATCAGCACTGCATTGTGTGTATATGTGGAGTGAAAATAGATAATATACAGGGTGTATCAGCACATACCCGAAGGATTTTAAACAGCGATTCCCGAGTAGGATTATAAAATGTTAATGTTATTTTGCTATCCGGAGATATTTTGTTGAATTTAAAATAAAAATAGATCGTGATCAACAGATCTCGTGATATGCGCTCTGTCTCGTCTATTCGGTGCTGATGGAATGAGGCGCAGTGAATATCACGTGACCCGCTAATCTGTACCCGGTGGCGTAGTGTGATGATTTTTTTGTTTGTTTTACCAATATACCTATTTATATTATAAATACCCGTGGTATCCTGAATGACTGCGGTAGGTCATTGACGGCTACACCAGAACTAAACGCAGAAAACCACTTTAAAATTATACGTCAATGTCAGCACTCAGATACGTTTTTGTGTAAGACGGCTCGTATGTGAAACGAGCTACCGGCACCTGTTTCTCCTCCTTTATATAATCCAATCAGCTTCTTCAATACCCGCATTAATAAATCCATTCCTACAGCATCTACCTTAACCCGCCTCACAGCGTTGCCCAACCGGGTGGGTCTATAGCTTCTCTGCTTTTACACTGTACAGAAAAGGGCGCTCTGAGATGTAACGTTAAAAAAAATGATTTAAAAAAAAAAAGTGTTCTTGTTGAGACTTTCTTGCTAAAGCCCGGAACAAAGGGAAGTGAATGGAAATAAACTGTAGTTTATGAATATTGTGTTTTGTAGTTGATTTATTGTACTTCCAAAAACATAAATTACCACCCTGTGTTTTTTTATAAAGCCATCTGTACTTGCCATATAAATAGACAGTATAAAAGTCCTTTGATTGGTAGGTAACAGTTCATAAAAAAGCCTAATGAAAGATTTTTTCATAAAATTTATGTAGAAATTCGAGTGATTATCGAATGCGTTAGCATTTATATTTAATTAAATTCGAAGCAAAGCTACGTATTGTGAGTGATTTCATAATGGTTTCGGAATTGAGTGCTTCTTTTGTAAGTCCTCACAACTTGAAATAGCTAACAAGCATTTCTGGAGGAAGGACCTTTTCTTATCGAAGTGAATTATATAATAATTGTACAAAAATTGTGGAGAAAAGATTTTTTTGTAATAAAAGTACGTTTCGAAATGAAATATTAAAAACGTTTCCAAAATTGTCATATTCGTTTCATTTTGAAATTGTTAAGATTATACAAGTTGGCAATGTAAGAGGAAGAAAACATTTAATAAACGGTTTTTTAAATCACTTGTGAGGGGGTGGCTTCAAATATGCGACACATATTAAAAAAAAAAGAAATTTCAACGATAATAAGCATTTAATATTTTTTTTAAACTTATTTGACATTTAATAGTCTTTATGGCAAAAAAATTACATTATTTGAACATCCATTAGCAATTTTTAAGACACCAGAACGATGCTAACCACAATAAAACGTAACCCTTTTCTACGATAACTTCAAAACAAACTATCACACTCACAACAAAAAATTGGCTGCATAATTCGGAAATGTTGTCATACATATTTTGTAATTCCAGAAGATAGGCGGAAACTTGAGTGGCAAACGGCCAACGTGGGAAATGCCCACATCATACAGGACTCCACCGAGAGACAGGCTGGGTTCTCATTGCCTCGCAAAACCTGGTCCATCATCAATAGGTTAAGGTGCTCTCATAGCCGCTGTGTTCACATGATGCACAGATGGGGCCTTAAAGAGTCGGCGATGTTCGAATGGGGTGAGGTGCAGACCACCGAATATGTGGTCAACGAATGCCCCCTCCATTCATTCCCTGGCGGGATTGATGAGGTTCACATGGCGACGCCTAATGCCCTAGAATGGCTCGCAGACCTAGATTTCCCCCTCTGACCCCCCCCAATACGAAAGGAGAAGAAGAAGTGATTCCGTAGGATGAACCAAACCTTAGATCTAGCAAGCTGGAGGTCGCGGGTTCAAATCCCAGCGAGCGCAAGTATTTATAATTCGATTAATTTTATTTAAAATACTATATAATATATTTGCGGCACGTTCCAGAATGAAAGATAATCTCAGTATCGCTCTGGTTTAAGATCACCATTCATAATTGAAACGTTGCTTGAAATGTCTTTGGCCGTGTTTGGTGATCTTAATAGCTATGTACTTTTCTACTTTCCTCTTCCCCATCTCCTTCATCTCCCCACTACCTTTAGCCTCACAACATACCCAATTGGGGATCCCATAATCTCACTGGCTCCAGATGTTTGGGAGCAGTTGAGACTCTTATGCTGTTTCACATATTTACTCTTAAGAAATATTTGCTAAAATGTACAAGTTTACCATTTCAAAGTGAATACATATATGGTTCCATGATAATTCCTCTAAATGACAATTCAGTACACTTTAAAAAGTGCTTTAAAGTTGTGAATGATGATGAAACAAATCTAGGTTAAATACATATGTAGCTTTTCATAATTTTTTAGCTCTTTTTGTAGGTGTGTTGGTCATCCGTTTTATTTTTCTGTATCTTGTTCTGTTTCATGTTTTGTTCAGACTTATTAGTATTATCTTCTTCTGTTATTAATTGAATTAATGTATATCACCTTCAAAATAAGTAAAAAGCAAAAGTTGGTCCTAAATAAATATTTATTTAAGCTTCATTTATAATCTTTCATCCATAAATATTGTAATTTATGCGACAAAATATAAAAAATATATATTATATTTTCAATAAATGACATCCCATAAAGACTTAATCACGTTTTTACGACGAGGAAAACGATATAAATAATAAATTATTACCAAACTATCCTCACTTAGTGACCATGTCGGGGCAACTTTGACTTGTGTCAGATATATCTCGGGTAAGTTTGGTCGCAGGAAATAGCAACATTGTCGTAAACGTAAGTCAAACTATGCTTCCATCAATTTAGCCAGAATTATTATCTGACAGGGGGTTGAACAAAAAAAAAGAAACACCATAAATAAGAAAAGTTTCCAGCAAAACAATTTTCCTATTGACCGAAGCGGATTTATCAAAAGAATTTAGTCATGACGTTGGATTAAGATAACAGCTAATATTAATGTTTACTTGTGTTATGAAGTTTAAAAAGTTACTTTGTGAGCAGTTTTTTTTATTGTTTTCTACAATATACACAATTTTAATCTAATCTTTGAAATAGAACTCTGTTCATATTATGAAGCCGCTAAACTTTCTTAAAAACTAACTTTCCGCTAAACTAACTTTCGATTGAAGTGCTCTTGTACAGGGTTTTCTAATAAGAGGTGTTATTGTGACATTCAATCGTAAGAGAGCAATGGTTTCTTTGCTTGTGTGGCACGTAGCGCCGTCTTGTTGAAAGTAAACGTTGTCCAGATCAATACCATCCAATTCTGGCCACAAAAAATCATTAATCATCTCTCGATAGCGCAATCCATTCACCGTAACTGTTGCTCCAGCCTCATTTTCGAAAAAGTAAGGTCCAATGACTCCGCCGGATCATAAACTTCACTAAACAGTCACACGTTGAGGATAGAGAGTCTTTTCAACAATAATTCTTGGATTTTTCGAGCCCAGATGCGACAATTTTGATTGTTGAAGAAGCCACCGAGGTGGAAATGGGCCTCATTACTCAAGATGTATTGCATTTGATTCACTCAAGTGAATTTTAATCATTTCAATGCGTTGTTGAAGCGTGTATCGTTCTATTTTTATTAATGTTTTATTATTTATTAATTTTTGTCAAATGTAAAAAATGACTGCTTCAAAAGTAACATCTACCGAAATAGCGGGCTATTCAAAATAGCCTAGTTATATTTATTATAATGATAATTTGATCATTTATCTAGCGCTTTTTTGTGAAAAATTACCTCTAGAATGCTGTTATATTATAATACACATAATTAGATTTATGGTATTTATTGGAAGTTTGGAAACTAAACTTTTGTTGTTATTCGGCCGCAAATCCTCACTGCATACTATTTCGGAGATACGGCAAATATATTCTTACAATTTTCACTTGGAATAGTAGAAATTAAGCTTTTTGCGCCTAATTGGAACATAAAATATTAAACAAAAATTATTATTATTTATATCATATTTAAATAAGTCATGAAGGTTCAATGCTTAAGACCTCATACATAGTATGCATTCACAACGAAAAAGAAGTTGATTTGAAAGAAAAATATATGTATGTATGAATATGATTTACTTAAAACAGATCAAATCTCTCTCCACAAATATCTTAAGTAGTTTTTGAAGAAACTCTGACAGGGTTTTATACATGTTAAATAACAGAACCAGGTGGTGCTTTTTTTTTAAATTTTTCTTCGATACTTTTGCAATTTTTTTTCTTTGAATGGAATTTTGTATAATTACTTATTCAGCCCGGTAAATGCATAGAGATTTTCTTTGAAAAATAGCACATATGAAGCAAGAGCTTCAAAACTTAAAATGTTCAATGAAATATATTGTAGTTTTGTTTTCAATTTCAAAATGAAGGTTATCATTAGACGAAAATATACAGTGATATTCTTGTCAAGAATATGAACAGATGCTGAACCTTTACTAGGAGGTAAGTTTAAAAAATCTCCTGGAAAAATATGGACCTTTGAAGGAACACGTTTACCAAACTACCTCCGTAATGTGCGGGTAATGTGACACATCTGTTGCATTAGTCGGTACATTAGGCTGTACCCACAACAACACAAGTGTTCGTTTTTAAATCTACATAATGTGTACAAGGTGGGGAAAAAGTAATGTCATAATGTGAATGTGACATAATTTTAGCAAATTTCATTGTGCTTTGGCATGTATGTATATTGTTACTGCTTATTTGACCAATTTCCGGTCTGTTGTTTTAACGCAGGTGGGGCAAAAGAATTATGATAATTTGAATTGGCTGCCATTTTGTTAGAAATTCAAAAATAAGGCTCCGTTTTCACGGAAAATTTATTTGAAAGCTTGCAGGAGACGCTCAGCCATACGTTTAATTGTTCGCAAGTATGGCAGGACGATAAGACGACGATAATACGAAACAACCAAAATAATAGATACGAAGGACACGTATTCCCTGACAATATACTAAAATCTCCCAGTACCACTACAGTAAGCGGGAAATGTTGCTTGTTTCGTGAAGTAAGGCAGTCGTGGAATTGAACTCACGGCGCGACGTCTGGGACCCAAACGCAATACCAACTAAGCCACTGAACTATTGATGCCTATTACATTTATTGGAAGATAAGTGACCAAAGTAGAGTATATAGAAGAATAATAAATACATACATACATACCTAAAATAATAATAAATCTACAAAGAATAAGTTTAAAATAATAATCTCTGCAGAAAGCAGAATAATCGGTAGAAAAGGGACTGTATTCGCTCTTTTCGCCAGCATTCCAAGTTTTCGTTCAAAATTTTAGCTCTGTTTTGGCAGGAAACCTGTATAACTTTACCGGATTTAATAAAAATAAGCACATTAATCTTCTGCAACGTGAAAAATGACTAATCGTTGAAGTGTTATTTATGTGAGTGTTTAATTGCGGTACAATTTGTTAGCCAGTCGTCAAATTGGTTGGCTTTTTGATTTGTGGGACAATTGTTTTCAAGCGTCATTTTATGTCAATTGGCACAATAATTCATAAAATCTATATAAGGTTACTGATTAAAACGTTACATTTGGTTGGGTTTTTGTGACAATAGGTTTTATAAAGAGAATTCGCCAAATGTATAATAATTTTTTTTAATGTGAAATCCTAATAGAGTCTCAACAGTTTCCAACCATCCGGGGCCAGTAAGACTATGGCATCCCTAATTGGAATATGTTGTGTGGATGAAGATAGTAAGGAGGGGAAGGAGATTGGGAAGAGAAAGGTGGAGTGGTACCTGGTTATTTGGATGGTCACCAAATACGGCCAAAGTAATTACAAGCAGCGTTTCAATTCATTTAAAATTATAGATAGTATTAACAACGTTCTAGAATGGTAGATGCTCTCAGTGCCGCCCTGGTAAAATACCACAATTTATAATTGAAACGTTGCTTCAAATTGCTTTGCACATTTTTTTTTCAAATTTTCAATTGCACTTTTTTCAGCTTCATAAAATTAGTCTCACTCGCTTCAGACGGCTTGAATCAGTTGGGTCATCATATTTAAAAAATTGGAAATTATTTTAAATTAACTACATTTATATGAAATCACTTTAAAAATGATGACATCAAATTATCATGAACACTCTACCCTCATCGGCATTGTACATGTGTGCGGTTTTCCTTGTAGAAGTTAGACAGATCTCTTGTTGGCGGAGAAAGGAATTCTACAGACCGAGAGTTGGAACTTCCGGAGAAACTTACGGCAAATAAGCGATGCACTATTAATAGTATGGAAACTAAACTTCGTAATGAATGGTAGCCTGCTTCCTTTACAGATATCAGACAGTGGAAAGGGTTAGCTAAAAATCATCAGAAACAAACAGTGTGCAAAAACACATCATGATTTGAAATAAAAATTATCACATGTTGTATACAACTCATTTAGCAAACAACGGCTTTCATAGCCGAGGTGTAAGGCTCTCGACTAGCAATTTGGAAGTCGAAGAATAATAATGTGGAGGATGTAATTTATTTGAAGAAGATTAATAAATGTATATAATGTGGATAGAGGCAACAAAACACAAATAAGGTCAACAAAGGCGGGTTCATATGGATTAATTTGTATTACTTAAAATTACTAATTTAAAAATAATATAAAGCATGTTTTCGGGATGTTCCAGATTGGAAGATACTTTCAATATCTCCCTGGTATAAGATCACCATTCGAAATCGACATGTTGCTTGATATGGCATTAGCCGTGTTTGGTGAGAAGATCTGAAAAGCCAGGTAATCCCCCGCCTTCCTGTACCCCATCTCCTTTCCATCACTACTGTTCGGCTTGAGATAATGATAATTTAACCAAAATGCTATGTTAGAATTGTTCGATGGCATACTGAGAAGCAAGCTGAAGTATGCGAGCGATGTTTGGGCACCGTACCACCAGAAGTACATTGAAATGATCGAGCAAATCCAGAAGAAATTCCTCAGGTATGTCTATATGCGGACGCACGGAACCTATCCCAGGTTCATGCACCATATCGACTTACTTGAGGAAACTAATTCTGTGAGTCTGGAAACTAGGCTTTCCGTAAGCCTAGCCATTATATCTTTCAAAATTTGGAACAATTTTATTGATACCCCATTCCTCTTCGGATGCTATGATTTATATGTACCAGACCGCTACAGCCGAAGTCGATACCATGACTTATTCAGAGTACCAAAAGGCAAAACCGACGTCCTGGCAAAGCATAGCATGACGATTGACGAGGGGAGTGGTGCTGTTGAACGAACTAGCAAAGAATTTGGATGTAATGAAGAGTCACTTACCCAAATGCTGATATGATGTAAAATTGTACTGTATGTAAAATTATACTGTAACTGGAATGAATGTTCTGTTGTACAATAAAAAAAATAAGTAAAAAAAAATATATCTTTTTTTAAATAAACTTCTCTCGAACAGTCCGCATATATGGGAATTCTAAAACGTTAAAACGGTAATGTTTTCATCACCAAATTAATAATCAAGCAGTTGCTGCAGCTATGATATTTTTTTAAACTGTCATTCTGTGTCGACCGTTTCCAACATTGATCAGCATAATCTTGCTACAAAATGTCTGAAATAAGTGAAGCCATGTAATGTCCCGATTACTTGTATGGGAACAACCTCCTCTGACTGGTCGCGGAAGACTGGTATTGCTGACGAGTTTTATTATTTATCCAGACTGTATTTAATTGAATGTAGAAATGGGACATGGTCAAAACGCACTTCATTTGAACCCAAATAATATTTTTTTTAAGTTTCGAGAGTTGTATTGAACTAATTAAATCAAGTTACTATGAAAAAACTAATTGTCTATCGTTCTACATAGGTAATACAACTATGAAATATTAGAATCACAGAAAGTTAACATTTATAAATAAAACACTACATTTTTTCTCGAAAGATTTTTTCAATTTTAATTTTTGTTTTTAGGCTAGTAGTTATTGCTTATAATAATGTATTCTTTGTGCTTTGCATAAAACCTTGTATTGTAAACTTATGTTTATCTTTAATACATAATAATTGATTTGGCCACCCTGTTATACATATTTGTAAATTATCTTATATATTTTGTTCTTTATTCAGTGAAATGGTTATTACAATTATTAGGAATGTTTAGACCACCAAGCTAGGCACATGCCCATCTTGTAGTGGTTCATTATATATACAGTACATTAAAATAATTAAAAAAAGGATAAAATAAATCATAGTATGGAACGAAGAAATAAAAAATATATAATAGTATTTGTGAGTTACAGTGACATATGTGGATTCATTATTCTTCAGCATTTGTCGTATAGATTCTTGAGAATTATGGTGAGAAGTTTCTTTGAAGTAAGCGTGTAAATAAACCACAGTCTAAGGAAGGAGTTTGAACTGACAGTTATGAATCTATTATAATTAGACAAAGTTTGAGACATCCCAATTTTTCATCAAAACGTTACATAGGTACTTGCTAAGTAGCGCAAGAGTGTTAATACTGTTCGTCAAGTCGAAGTTCACGTAGCGCTTGAAAGCAGAAGTTAGTGATAACCTCTTGAGTGAATAGTAGTTTCTATGGTGTGCGGTTGAAGGTTTGAAAGGCGATTGTCTGGAACTCGAATAGCTCCCTCGTCCAGATAAACTACCCTTATCAGCTCTGAATGCCAAGTAGATAGTAATATGGGCTTTATTAACGGTTGGTTCAATAGAAGGCTACGTTCCTCTTCAACAGCGATTCCCAAACTTTTTAAACTTCCGACTTTCAGTTTGATTTATTTGCCGCAGCTTTCATTTGCTCAGTAAATGGTGTTATTCTTTCCAGTTTTAAAATAATTAAATTTGGGTCATTTTGAAAAATAAGTGTTTGGTGGAAAATATTTGAGTTTTCCAGGAATCGAAACAATGATACCCAATGGCAACAAAGCCTTTTAGCTTAGTTTATCACTATCATTTAAACATTGCAGTAGTTCTGTAAACAGCATACCTCGCGTCAAATATATTATGTTTATTATCTCCTGTTGTTTAATAAATCAAAATCATAACCTGAAACAATAAGATTTTAAACTAGCTTTTACCTTCCAACTTATAAAACCATATATATCTTACTTCAAATAGGGAATTATACAATTTGTCCAAATAAACGTCACTAAATCAATGAGAATTCATTTTTAAAACTTTCTTCAGGGAAGTGGCACCAAAATATTTAAAAAATGCAAATAAAAAAGTACAAATAAACACGACTCGCTACGCTCAGTCAGTGAAGATGGTTGAGGTAATGAGACGAATTTATTAAAATTTGTGTGTTATGTTTCTTGCATCTGAATTCTGAACCACGAATAGGTACTACAGCCTGTGGGAGTAGTCTTTGAACAGAAACAGATAACCAATATAAAAATCAAAAAATGCCTAGACACCTCCGACCATAAACTATATGTTAATAATATTAATGTAGGAGGAGATATGGGTACCGTCGCCCCGGGAACCATGTATTGGATAACAAACGCCTCTGCCGTAGCCTTTGGCTCGTAGGTCACCCCAAGAAGCAATCAACGTATGGTGACTTATCAGGGGTGCCCAAATTCATTCGGTGAGGTTTGTCCAGTTTTGGTGGCGGATGTGTCGGTGAAATCGGGAGAGGTTGCTTAAGAGAGACCCTTTGACCTCTCCAGCTGGAATCTCTCAAGCCATCGCTTTGGATCGCAGTGGGATTCAAACGTCCGTCACTCCTGGACACACCGACCCCCAGATTACCACCCACCCCTCATACCTTTTCCATTCCAAAACATCCTTTTTATATGTATATGTTTATAAATGTACGTGTTCAACAAATCAGAGTACCGGAAGGTACCTACTGAAGTTTAGAATGCAGTCATGCACTTTTAGGACGGGTTGTTTCGGAGAATTTGAACAATTCATCAAATTTCAACGTTCATTTTCGGGTTCTGTGAAAAACCTATTCAAGTTCTGTTTTTATATCATTATAGGCTAGTTGCTTGAAAAAACTGAAATAAAAACAGAACCTGAAAAAATCTTTCACAGAACTTGAAAATCAACGTTGAAATTTGATGAATTGTTCAGATTCTCCGAAACAACCCGTCGTTAAGAAAATTGTGACAAAATTATACATCAAAAAATGAGCCGGGGAAAGAGCCAAAGTGGATTGTCTGTAGCCCTTTGGAACATAGAAAGATTAATGGCCAAATAAGATGCCTTAGAAAGGGAGTTGACATTACAGTAAAAATCTTCACCCACAAGTGGTACGTAAAACTAAAGGGTGCCAAATTACCTAAAGCACCACATATTTTGGGAATCACTGTTGTTTTTATCAAAATGATAACTTTTGTGATTATATTGTTTGTTATATTCTAGTGAAATTCTTAGTTATACGTTCTAATATAAGATAAGGAACCTGAGATAATGGAATGTTCCAACAATAGATTTATAATATGATTCCTGTTACACAAAATTATTTGTATGGAAGTAACATTACATAACATTTTCGAAGAAAGCATTCACCCTGTATTAAGACATGATGGTTCTAACATAATTCATAACAATGAAAATTCAAAGCACATTTAAAAATTGATATAAAGTCATTAAAGAAAGCCTTCTTACAAACCTAATCTACGTTACCTGTTTAAAATAGTTTTTAATCAATTAGGATAAGCAATAATTATATAATAAGACCTAAACAATTTATCACATTATAAGGTTATAGCAATCACGTCATAATTAAACAACTAAGAAAACAATACCATTATGTGGGGAAAACAAATTTCAACTACCCCGAAGAATGGAAAATCTGTTTTCATAATTATTTTCTCAGTAAATCGATTTAACCAGTAATAAATCTTTTAAGACATCAAAAAATTGAAATTGGGGAAGGGGTAAATAGAATAAAAAACAAGTCATATCTAAGTGGCCTGGCGACAGTCCGAAAGTGACCTTGAACGCCAAAACAGCTGTCACAATAATACAAAAATTTAATACTTATGATAAAATTATTAAAATTGATTTACAAAAAATTTTAAAAATGTGTTCAACATAACAAAAACAATTATGAATAAATTGTTAGCATTGGTTCTTCTAATTGTTGCTATTATTTCTCCCTGTGGTAGAGTTGGAATCCATTTTTTTTATTAGTTCCACATTCCACAAAAATTATATCATTAATCTGAAAACTGCTTAGTTTAGTTAATAATATATTCGATAAAATATTTACAGATTAATAACTTCAGTTGAGATTTCATAAATACCTAAGCCGATTACCTTAGAATTTAAACACAAATTTAATAATTTTCTCACAATCAAAGTTTTGACTTCACGTTTTTAAGCCGAAAACTTACTATATCTAAGGAAGCTTCAAAATTTCTGCCCTGAAGTTTTTTCAGCATCCAGAAAAATGCTGACAAATGGTAGATGAACTTAGTTGATTTGTTCTTTCAAAGTTTCAATGAATCCTACTTTGTAAAATGAAATCTTTTGAACAAAACATCTTGAATACCTACTAGTACATGAAAATAATATTGTGATATGTGTCAGGAAAAATTTTAACGATTGATTTAAGTAATATCTCCAAAATCGTGTTACAATATTAAATATCATTTTAAAATACTATGTTCTCTTCTCCCATAAACCATATTTACTGATTTTTTTATGATAAACTAATAGTTATAAGACTTATTTAAAAATTATTTTTACTCGGGATATATTTACAAATTGTACGGATATTTTGGCGAGTAATTAATGCTTGCAATAATTTGTTATCCTTCGTGCTGTGCATAAAAACCTTCTATTTTAATCGTTAGTTTATCATTAAAAATATAATAACATTTGACAAGATAAATTTTTCACCAAAAAATGTAGATATAATATGTCTCGATGCCATCTAGTGGGAAATTCAGCACTAACAAAGCCTCTCCTACAAAAATAAATGTGGTTGTCTTCATGTGAAAAAATATAAGAACCAGTAATTGTCGATTGAGGTACTTGAACATATTCAATTATTTGGTGGGTTGGAAATAAGCCGACGTAACTCAGTGGTTCAGAGCACCTGACCAGACATCAAAAGGTGCGGGTTCAATTCCCGTCGGCGGCATTTATTTTTACTCTGACCATATTTTCAATTTGTATGGATATTTCAGGGGAGTAATTAAGGCTTATAATAATTGTTATACTTACTGTAAGTGCTTATTGGTATCATTTGGCTTGTAATACTTTGAAAGGTGTTACGATTTAATAATAATACCATTAATTAAATTAACATTTTTGTCAAATATAACTTCAAGGGTTTCTAACAAACCTAAAAATTATGTTAAAACCTTAGTTTAATTATGAAATACGAAGATTTTCATATAGATTAAGCAAGCCGTTATGAAATAAACGAAAACGGTTATTTACATATTTTCAAAGGTTGGGGCTGTACAAGGGTTCAGATTTGTGGGTTAAATTGCCAAGGAAGAAAAAATTAAAAAGGCAAAGAAGGGTTAATTTGCATAATGTTGGTTCCAAAAGCTTTCTCGGAAAAACGGTGTTAACTTTATTATTTATGAATATGATTTTTTGAAGGGATGATTTTTAGACTCTTTTATCGAAATTTTTATTTGTCTTAGATTGGAATACTTTGAATTTCATCAGATTTGATCACCAAAAATCAACCAACAGCGCCATTTTGACATGTAGCTCGGATTTCTTGTATATTGACGGTTATATTTCTTAAGCGCGCTGTCGGACGGTGGAAAATTGGTCCGAAAATAAAATACAAATAAATGGAATATTTCTGAATGTATTCAAAAGAAAAACTATTTTCGATACTTAAAATAGGCTTTCAAATTGTATTGCTAAAAATAAATATGCACTTTTTGATATTTTGAATTTTTAGTGAAAAATTTTAAACGAAAAGTTTTTTAAATGGCCCAATCTTACGTATTTTCATCTAAACACTCTACTAAAATTACTGATATAAAAAACACGCATTTTATTAACAAATGTATTTTAAACATTATCGTAACCTCACTATTATGTTGTTTCGTGAAAGTTTTAAATTCTTTTTTCAAATTGCGGTCAGGACCTTTAGTTTCATAGAGGTGTACATTTACATTACTTTGGAGTTACTTCTAGATTTGAATATAAAGCTTTATGTTTTCTCTTTCTAACAACGCTTTAATCATATTTCTTTCCACGACAGTAAGGGAGACACAAAGATTTTTGTTACACCATATTCGCAGTTCCTAAAACCGAACAAGTTAGCTCGAGTGGTTAAACGGTCTACGTCAAATGCCGATCACAAAGTGATTAAAAGTTTTTCGGCCAAAGCTTTTTGATCACATAGTGAGCAGTTTTCTATAATAACGGTTTAGGTAATGCACATCAAAAGTTCAAAATAGTGCTAATCATTGATTTTATCAAATAGTGTGATCAGTTCGGGTTAGAGATTTCTTCGAGCTTTAGAACTTCATGATTATCCAAATGCGCAATCTCCGATCTAAGTTCCTGAACTGCGCTTGGTTCCTTCGATTTTCCGATAGTTGATGACGTTGCTGATCTTAAAGCTGATTGCAGCATATTCGTGTTTTCAAGAATGCACACTTCGAATCTGAAAGCTGGAGTAATTCCGTAGATCGCTTCAAATGTAATTCGACAAAGCGTAATTCCGAAACTCTCAGGTTTGCAATATGCACGCAGAAAAACGAGTCTTGCATATTTATTAAGAATCTCTTCAAATGATTCCTTATCAGATTAAAACTGAGAAAGAATTGAGAAGTTTTCTGAAAAGAAAAGTCCTTAAAAATGCTAATATTTTCACATTTCTTCATTATTTATTATCAAAGCAAATGCAAGTGCATGAACACGTGTTCTGATATAATAGGAATGTACTGAATTTTTATCGGGAAACGGCGTGTAATCCCGTTTTAACCGAATTACCAATAGTTTGAAGACATTATTAATAAATTAGCAATACTAATTTTTCTCGGTGTGAAAATATCTAATCATAAAACTACGTGGACTTATTGAACTAACTAAGAAAGAAAGCATTTTTTTTTTCTTGATTACGTATTATATGTTAAGGTTACAGGTGTAAGACCACTATTCAGAATTGATTCGTTAATTGAAATGGTTTTAACTGTGTTCTTATACCAGATCTGAATCGCCAGGTACACCCGCAAATTCTTCTTAACCATCTCCTTGCCCTCCTCACTGTCTTCAGCCTAATAACATACCCCAATCGGAGATGCCATAGTATCACTGGCTCCAGACGGTTGGGAGCAGTTGGGACTCTTGTGCGGTATTCGCATAAAAAACAAGGAAAAGATGTTTTGCGTTATCTTTTGAAAACTTTAAACTAGGAAAGAGAGTTTCGTAATAGAAACTTTTAAATGCCATTTTATCTACATTCATAATTTGAAAAAAAAAATGGTGTAATGATGTTGCTTTAATATATATTTTTTAATTTAACCACCTTTAACTTTGCTACCTCATAACGGGTTAAGCCGTTTTTAAACGTGAAAGATTTCGACCTTTTAATGTTAGTCAGATTTAAAAGCTTCAATTAGTGTTTAAAATAATGAAATTAAATTATAACTTTCTTAAGATGTTGGTTAATCCAGACGCCAAAGGCCAAGCAAGACCCGAACCATTGAAATTAACCGCTTTATTTTAATACGTTCTGCTCTAACAGCCTAAGGAAATATTCATACGCATTACCCATTGGTAAATAATGAATCAGATTACTACGTTTATTAAAATTTTAAATTAAATTAATACTAACATTGCGCTAATATAGATTTAAACCTTTAGATGTGAGTTATCTTTAAACTTATTTATTGTCAACTGAGTAAGTACTTAGTAAAATTAGTATATCATTGAAAGGAAATATTTTAAATACAGGGTTTTCCATACAGGGTTATTTATTTGAATAGCCCGCTATTTCGGTAGATGTTACTTTTGAAGCTGTCATTTTTACATTTGACAAGTAGAAACTACGCCATTAATAAAAATGGAACGATACACGCTTTAACAACGCATTGAAATTATTAAAATTCACTTGAGTGAATCAAATGCAAATCATCTTGAGTGATGAGGACCATTTCCACCTCGGTGGCTTCGTCAACAACCAAAGAGTTATTTTTGAAAAGTCTCTCTATCCTCAACGTGTGACTGTTTGGTGCGGTTTATAGTCCGGCGGAGTCATTGGACCTTACTTTTTCGAAAATGAGGCTGGAGCAACAGTTACGGTGAATGGATTGCGCTATCGAGAGATGATTGACGATTTTTTATGTCCGGAAATGGATGGTATTGATCTGGACAGCGTTTACTTTCAACAAAACGGCGCTACGTACCACACAAGCAACGAAACCGTTGATCTTTTACGATTGAATATCAAAATAACACCTCTTATTGGAAAACCCTGTACTTAAATAAAATAAAATTTGTATATTATATATCATTGGAAGGAATTATTTTTAACTTATTCAATTTACTTCTTAAAAATCCAAAATAATAGCACAAAAAACTTTTTATTTTTAATTATCTATTATTCCTAATGAAAATAAAAATAAAACAGAATTTTAGAGTTGCTTATGTGTGGGGTTAGGTGTGTAATTAATAAAAAAATGTTTTTTGTTCACATAGAACCATTGTTCTAACACCAATGGGGATATTTTTTTTAACAATAATAAGCATGAAAACTAGCATTTTTAATGGTAATATACTTGTTATCTAAGATTCAAGCCATAATCAGTGTTGTTTGTTATATTGGTACTTTGAAATACTTTTACTGTAGTTTTAAACAATAATTTGCGTTAATTACGATAATTTTACAATACTATAATTAGAAAGATCATCATTATTTATAATTTAGTTAATCATAGTATTTAAATTTATTTTATAATTTTCAAGCTTTTCAAAGCTAATGAATCCAATGAAATCCCAAATGAAATTCAGTGCAATATAGTTCTAAAAGCATATATGGGAAGCTGTGATGGGTACAAAGACTTCTGGTCGAACAAAAAAATATTGTATATTTTGGAATAACTTAATGAGCACAACCTAAAATTTGATTTAATACTTTCACGGCCAAAAGTATATTTGTTATTTTTTTGGGGTGTTATGCCGTGTTGCGCTAACTCCTTCTTTAGCCAACGTTACAGTGTCTATCATCAGGTCCACACATCTGCTCCGATGATGGATACTGTAACGTTGTTCGAAACGTTGGTTAAAGAAGGAGTTAGCGCAACATGGCATAGCACTCCTAAAAAAATAGCAAAAAACCTCAAATTGTCATATTTGATTATTGAAGACAATATAAGGGATTCCTAAACGAAAAATCAGAAAAAGATAAGGCCACATCTATGACTCGAATCCAGTACTCTTGCCTTGCCGGGGAACTAGGACTAGAACTCATGACCAATAAAAGTATTGCCTTTTTTCGTATGATTTTTATGATGGTAAGTTAGATATAAGGACATCGAAAATGTTTGAAAAGTCAAAAAAGGAGGGTGTTAAACCCCCGCATACCCAATTTCTACCGATTTATAACAAGTTTCTCCCTAACTCGTTATGTTTTTAAGTTCCAAAAATCTTTACATTTGCTATGCCAAAACGTTAATTATATAAAATTCCCTCGATAGAAAAAAAGCCAGCTCTAAAAATTATTTCAAACACGTTTTGTTCTGTTATTTAATATGTTATAGACATGAAAAAAACACCGCGTATATCTAAATGCAACTAAGGTTTTTGTAGAGAGATTTTTGCTCTATTTCAAACGAGTCGTGATTTATTAAATATTTTCGCTTTATTATTATTGCTTTTTAATATAAACGCGCTCCCTCTTACATTCGTATTTACATATCTCCCTTTCAAACCATCTTTGAATGCATACTACGGGGCCTTAACATCCAAATAAAAAAGGATTACATATTTACTCTAAATAATATTAGAAATCACTTGTAAAAGTTAGTCAAGTACGCCCTTTGACACCTTGTATGCTGTTAGAACAATTAAGTACTCGGCTGAGGTAATATCAACTTGTTCTACATAAATATAATTAATTTAAGTGGTGAGTATGTCTAGCAAGTCCTTTTCCTTTGGTCCTTGCCTTACGGCCTGCGTAGAAGTCTACAAGCTACGAGCTACCCTAGCATTAAGGCTACGCATAAAATAACTGTAAAATCATAACAATTGCTTCCTTAGATTAAGCAAGCTTAACAGCCTTTAAGCAAGACGGTTATAAATTGTTATTTCACCTACTAATGAAACTGTTTTCATTTAAAGCGAAATAAACTTAAAACTTTATCTTTATTAAAGCAGAAAACTACGCCAAACTCGTGTCTTATCTAATTTTAATTCACGAACTATATTAAAATTTTATCCTTTCATTAAAATCCAAAACCTTAAACCCACTTAGATAATTTATCTCTATCATAAAATGGTTGTGTAATTTTGCTTCTAGAATTTTTACTAATGTATTTCAGAATTTTGTTAAAAATAAATCAAATTTAAAAGAATCTTAAATAATACCGGTAAACTCCCACAAATGTAACATTTTTTACTTATAAATTTATAATATCATCTCTTTTTTAAAAGATTTCAGTAAAACTTTTTTCAGTTAAAGGAAAATGTTAACCTTTTCAATTTTTTAACAAAGTAAAAATCTGAATACATAATTCTATTAAACGTGCTGTCACATTAGAAACATCGTTGGCAGATGTAATATTTTTCATTAATCTACCGAAATGAATGTATAATTTTATTCTATTTAGCGTTTTGAAAGGTTTATTTACGGCCCCAGAATTTGGTTCCCAAACAAGCTTTGCGAGTTAAATTTTCCGTGAGCTCAGTCCTCCGTCACAGCACAATCCTTTACTGCATCCTTTATTAAAGAGACAAGGAAAAATAATTGCAATTTATTGGCTAACTAACTTACTAGTTAACCGTCACGCCGTTTCCTTGCAGGGGTAGGCAGAGAGGACGGACCGCCAAACAACTCGGTCTTCGAAAAAACTTCTTGCTGAGTCTCATACATACCCATTCTATTATTCTGACTCTTGACATGGCTCAACTCGAGTAACTGATTCACTTAATCGTGCCATGTCTTCTTCGAGCGTCACCGACTTCTGCTACTATTCACATTGCATCATATATCCTCCTTACTTCGCTCTCGCTTTTTGGCAATCCAGTTTATTTTTAAACTCGCTCCATTTTCTCCAATTCGTTGGTGTTTGTTTTGTTTTTTATTACACCTTACAAGAGCGTCCTTATCTGAACGGATTAAAGACTGGAAAACTATGTCGCTAGCCGGTGAGGCAGCTTTATAAAGTGGGTTAAAAGGTAATGTTGCACAGCCATCAAAAGGTATGGCAAATGACTATGAATTATATAATGATATGTACTACCTTATTTATTTTTATTTTAAATTTTTCATTATTTTAAACACAAATTTGGCAATTTTTTGTTGGTTAATGATAATTACAAAAAAAATGCTTAATTTGCAATGCAAATTTGATGAAATATAAAATGTGTTATAAAATATCTAAAAACGCTATTTTTAACAATGTTTTCTTTTTCACTAGCTAACGTGTACCCGGTGTTGCTGGGGGTTATCCTTAGGAGATATTCCATCTTTAACTTTTCTATAGGCCTTTTTAAGATATACAATTCCGTAGTGCATTATTTTGATGTATTTCATAAGGTTTAGCCAGCGTTAGCAATGTAAGCGCCCGAAAAATATTTTTATTACTTGATTACAAAATATCAACTTATTCTACCTTTTTTAAGTATTATATGCATGTATTATATGTATAAACCTTCCGAAAGAAATTCTCTAAGTAATGGTGACAACCCTATCTAAATCCATTGCATAGTTTAGAATAACTAAGCGCACAAACAGAGAGACGCGGATAGATACTTCATTTTATACTATTTAGAGTTTGGAGATTATATTTGCACAGTTGTACCCTATATTATGTTCTTAGTAATTAGGATTAACTCAGAAAACAATGCCAAAGTTGCTTTTAAAAGCATGTAAAATTGAATCCTTCAATGATTTTTATTATCATAATTTAAAACACAAATAAAAGCACCTAACCATAACAGATAATTGCTTTAATTTTTGATTATTTTTTGTTGTTTTGTTGTGGATTTTGGCCTCAAATACAAATATAAGTTTTGTATGAAAAAGTCCGCGGAGCCATTTCCTTAAAGAGGAAACTTCAAGCCAACAATGTGTACCTATATTCTTGGTAAACCTTATATTGTAGGGTAGGTAATAGGCATAAAAATCGCTTGACAAACGGAGTCTAGAAACGTTCGATTTCAAGCACAAAACTGGTTTTTATTTATTTTGTAAATAATTTTATAAGAAAGCAAAAAAGTTAATGAAGTGAAACTGTAACAGATAATCTTAGCTATCATCATCATCACTTTTGGCTCTACAACCCCTGGTGGGTCTTGGCCTCCTCAAGAGTCTTCCTCCACTCATCTCGGTCCCGCGCCAGCTCTCTCCACTTTCGAAGCTCCAAGGCAGACAAATCTTTGCCAGGCTCCTTCTGCCTATCGGTCTTGAGCTCAGCAGGGACTTTGGTTCTTGATGCTCGGTCATTCTCTCCACATGACCTAGCCACCGAAGTCTTCCCAGTTTTATGAACTTTGTGACGTTTAGCTCCTTAAACAGAGTATAGAGCTCATTGTTATAACGTCTGCGCCAAAATCCATTTTCTAGAACCAGTCCGAAGATGCGCCTCAAAAATTTCCTTTCAAAAACGTCCAGTGCTCGCTCATTCTTCTCAGTTAGAACCCACGTCTCGGCTGCGTACGTAAGCACTGGTCTAATTAGTGTTTTTTTTATATTTTTTTTATTTAAGGAGAAAACACAGATACAGACAGTAATTAAAAGATAATTTTGTAAAACAATAACTTGAGAATTCGCCTGCATCCTAACTATTTCTCACTGATTGACTGGTAGATAACAATTTTAAATATTTTTTACATGTAAATAAGGTAAAATTATTTCGTATATAGATAATGCTCAGTATCAAATAAAAGTGTACAAATATTTTTTATACAAGTTTAGAGATAAATCATAAAAAAGTTCTTAAAGAGTATAGTGAATGAAGTAAGTACACATTTTCTTTCTTTTTTTTATGGTAAAACAAACTTCAATTTCCTACCAAAAGTACTATATGTATCAAAAAATATGTCGGAATCCTTCAGGTTTTGGTTTTTATTATACAATTCGCACATTCTTTTGATTGGATCTCTGACACCAGCATTTGTGCGCGTCCAGCTAATATGGAATAAGTCGTTAATATATTTCGAGAGCATATTTGTTTATCCCCGTTTAGGTGCGCTCATTCTGTGGTTGAGGTAACGCAGAAATTTCTTCTGGATACTTTCGATATTTTCTTTATAGATATCGTAAAGTGGAGTCCATATGGAGGTGCAGTATTCAAGTTGATAACGGACCAGTGTATAGTAAAGCAGAAGGTAGGTTTCAGGCTTTCTGATAACAAAGCCTAGCATGCAGTAAGCTTTATTCACAATGTTTTTAATGTGCGCATCGAAATGAAGTTTGGAGTCAAAAAGTACGCCAAGATCCCTTATACAGTATACACAATCTAGTGAATAGTTGCCTATATAATAATTGTGTATAATAGCGTTATGATTTTTAGTGAAGCTTATTTGTTTACATTTATTGTAACTTAGGTAAATTTTGTTTTCATTGCAAAACGCTTCGAACCTTACTAAGTCTCGTACACTACTACCTTGGTGGTTCTGGAAAGCAGTCTGGGTTTTATTTGTTTTTGTAGGCGGAAATAGCAGCGGTTTGCATTCACGATGCGCTTCTGGATCTCCTCTGTAGTGTTGTTATTGTTTGTTATCAGGGAGTCCAGGTATGAGAATCTTGGTACCGTTTCAAAATTTCGGCTTCCACATACGAGAGATGGGGTTTGTTAGGTACATCCTACGGCCATTTATTTGGTCTTCTGCTGGTTTACTACAAGAACCATATTTTTGAATCTTAGCTATAACAATGTATTTTTAAAAAGTTGTTTTCCTTTGCGCGTTAATGCATTTCTATTGAAAAAAACAAATTTTAGTATTTTACATTTATATTTTTTATTAAGTAATATTCATTATTTATTTGTATTCTACTCAAGAGAAACGATAGAAAAACCTTTAATTTATCTAAAGCATATTTTTTTGTAGATATTCATAATGTACACCGATTCATTATAAAGATTGATCAAAATAGTGATTTGGCATTATGCTTCCCCTTAAGGTAGGTCTTAAAGAAACCAGGATTAGATGAGTATACGCTGTATGTAATTTGTATCGAATAATCTATGTATTATATCGAAATATTTACCAGCAAGCAAAGATGGCCTGCTTGGTCGAGTCGTAAAGCTCTCGAATAGCAAGCTGAGGGCGCGAGTTCAAATCCCGGCGTGCGCAAGTAAATTTTATTTGATTAATTTGTGTTATTTCACAATTTATTCAATTAAAAAAATATATATTATATTTTCAATATTGCCCTGGTGTACGACCACAATTCAGAATTGAACGTTGTTTGAAATGGCTTTCACCGTGTTTGGTGACCGGATCTGAATAGCCAGATATTCTACCACCTTTCTTTCCCACATCTCCTTCCTCCCCGCAACCATACACCAATTGGGGATGCCATAGTCTCACTGGCTCCAGACGGTTGGGAGCAACTATTCATCTGTGCGGCATTCACATAATAAACCTTATTTGCATAATTAAAAACATATCACGCGTTCATTTGCAAGCAATGCACATAAACTTTAACGGTTATTTCAATTATATCTAGATTCGTTCAAGCTCAGGGTTTTAAATGAATGAATAGAAAATATGACAACTGGGCTCGTATAATTATTAGTATGCAGACAGCTTGTACGATATGAAGCTGCGATGTGCCGGACTGGGATATGAATATTCATCAGAAAATTAAATAAAAATACCTCAAATGCAGTCACAGACTAAATGTATAATTGCTGAAGGGTAAACTGGGAAAGTTTCAGCATAATTAATAATACTTTTAGGATTTCAGGACGGGTAGATTCAATATAATAATTGTGTAGGTACACAATGAGTGTAGGTACACAATGAGTGAAGATACACAATGAGCGTAGGTACACAATAAGTGTATGTACACAATAAGTGTAACTTCATAATGTGTGAATTTACACATTGAGTGTAGGTACACATTGGTGTAGGTACACAATGAGTGTAGGTACACAATGAGTGTAAGTACACAATTAGTGTAGGTACACAATAAGTGTAGGTACACAATGAGTGTTGGTTCACAATTAATGTAGGCACACAATGAGTGTAGGTACACAATTAATGTAGGCACACAATGAGTGTAGGTTCACAATTAATGTAGGCACACAATGAGTGTAGGTACACAATGAGAGTAGGTACACAATGAGTGTAGGTACACATTGAGTGTAGGAACACAATGAGTGTAGGTACACAATGAGTGTAAGTACACAACGAGTGTATGTACACAATAAGTGTAGGTTCACAATTAATGTAGGCACACAATGAGTGTAGGTACACAATGAGTGTAGGTACACAATGAGTGTAGGTACACAATGAGTGTAGGTACACAATGAGTGTAGGTACACAATGAGTGTAGGTACACAAGGAGTGTAGGTACACAATGAGTGTAGGTACACAATGAGTGTAGGTACACAATGAGGTGATAATGGTTTCGTAAATTATAACGTCTTCCCACCCGATTTGTTTTTCATGTTAGTACCACACAAGAGTCCCAACTGCTCCCAACCACCAGGAGCCAGTGAGTGTATGGCATCCCCAATTGGGGTATGTTGCGAGGCTGAAGGTAGTGGGAGGAGAAGGAGATTGGAAAAATTACGATTAGGCAGGTGAAGGCAGGGATGACAGACCGCCAAATAAAGCGGTCTTGGCATACACTTCTGGCCTCATTCACATTCATACATCGTCTTATTATTCTTCTGTTATTCTGATTCTTTACATATTTCGATACCCAATTTTTTGGTTCACTTGGTGTTGCCGTGTCTTCCTCAGGCGTTCCTGAATTCTTCTACCATTTACATCGCGTCATATAATATCTTCTATGACTTGAGAGACTATATACTATGATAGTGAATGCTTGCATATGTTATGTAAAGGTATGCCTGTTTTGTCCTCTCTTTTCATTAATTTGTCTCTCAAAAATCTACCTACACGCTCCTAATTTGCTGTATTGTTGTTTTGGTCGTAGTTTCGATACGGTGGGATATCGTTGGAGTGTTTAGACTTAAGTTATTACTATCCAGTTAATGTAGTTTTAATGGCTTTTCATAGCTGGCGGTATTTGCACAATCTAACAGAGATAACATGTCGGTTGTACCCGAATGGTTTCGAGTGTAGATGAGGCTAGCCAATTCCTAGGCAGCAAGCTCACTGCGGCTTGCGTTCTACGTTAGAATACCTCGTATGTGCTAGGGATTCATCATAATTATTTCGTAATGTTTGACGAACCAAAACAGTCATTGAATACTCTGATCTCCAGTATAATTCATAGCAAGACTCATTAAATTATTAAAAAAAAATCTTTTTCTTAGAACGTAAAACCGGGATTTCATTAGATTTCAAAGACATTTGAAGGAGCTTTCAAAAGAGCTTTGAAATTAAAGCGAACAAGTAAAACACGAATAAAATAATAAAATCTAGCTTCCAATTAGTTCAGTGGCACTTGAGTGCTCTTTCATCTATAAATAATACGTTATTCAGTGATAATATGAATCCAAATGACTGTTAAATTGCAGAGGAAGGGGGTATGTTAAGTGTTGCAAAAAGCTCCCTTGGGTCCAATTCGACGGGTACTTACATTGCATATTAATTAGAGGGACACTGTTTTATGGGCGCTGTAATGTGCAAGGAGCGGGCAGAGGGTCAAGTGGCCTGATGAATAATTGTTAATTTGTTTGTCGGAGAGATATTTTAGCACTCGGCGTGATGATGATGAGAAATGCGAATGAATTATTGTACTTGAATTAACGTTTGAAATTGAGTTGATATTTTGTTTTTCGTTTGACGTTGGCAATTATATTTAAAAATTGAATACAATCAAATCAGTCAGGTGAAATAGAGTCTATTGTAACTTATTGCGATCATTTCAATAAACACATTAAAACTAAATAATTTATACAGTGTAACTTTGCTTTAACTGAAACTCTGCAAACAATAATTATATGCCTCAAGACGGAGCGGGCTGAGTTGTGTGCTGTTAATTTGAGGAGGTCTTGCATTCGTGGAATTCGCAGTGTTCCTGGGATCAAATAACGCTGAAATTGTACTTCATGGAAGTAATTATCCTTCATTAGCCCACTTTTTGGATAGGGTTACAGTTTTCCATCAATAGGGCAGTTGTGTAGATAGAGCTGAAGTGTGTGTTTATAGATGTATAATAGACTATAAAAGGTCGAACAAGAAGAAGAAGGTCACGGGTTATTGGCGTGCGCCAGCAAATATTAATGGATTTTAATAAAGCAAACATTTTATAAATATGATCACTAGCTTTCGAACACGACTAGCCGCGAGCGAAAACGGTCTTGTGATGGCAGCACTGCACTTCTGGCAGGGAACTATTTACAAGCGATGGAGCCAAATCCTGATGTAATAGATAAAAAAAATTTCTTTAAAAAAAAAAAAAAAAAATTTTTAATCTCATTATGTTTTTTTTTTGCATTATTATTATGGTCTTTTGTTTTCGTTTATTGTGTATGTATTATCTTACAATATTTCTTTATATTTACTTTATATATATTTTATGTATAATATGGAGCTCGTGGGATTGCACCACCCTCCCCGAGATCTGGAATAAAAATTAAAAAAAAAAAAAAAAAAATAAGTTATGGTCACCTAACTTTTTTTTCGTTTCACAAAAAATGACAAATCTTTCGCAAACACGCAAGCAATGGTGGACGCAACGGCTTTTAAGAATATATTACAATGATTTGGAAGTGACTATGGTAAAATTTTAAACAATGTGTTGTTTCTTTCTATCACTGCTTTAGATTACAGGCATTAGATTACTGCATAAAAATGGGATAAACAATTGAGAAGTATTAGAGACAAGGAAAGCCAAAAACACTAATAACAAAGCAATTAAAAACCAAATTGACATAAATAAAAGTCTAATACTACCTGAATAAGATTTTTCCTTTTGACCAAGAGCACCCAGGTCTTACTACTTCCTCTCAATTTTAGTAAATATTTTATCAAGCCCGGAAGAAGCTACGGTTGTAACGAAACCTAATCGGCAATGGTTATAAAATGGTTATGTTTTTCAAAGTTACTGTTTTATTATATATTCTGTTATTATGTTTTTGTTTTCCTCAAACAACGTGAGCGCCTGTTATAATACATTCATGTTTTATTGAATTATCCCCTGACATCAACTCCGTTTGCCACTACACTAAGGAATTTACCTTTGTATATTGTTTTCACGGCAGTTTAAAAAGAAAGAAGAAAATAAAACAAGAAGTGCCTTCAACATATATTTAAATTGAAACAAATGTGCCTCTAACTAACCAAGGGTGGGTTGTTTCATAAAATTTGAAGAATTCATCAAATTTCAACGTTCATTTTCGTGTTTTTTGAATGTCTTATTCAACTTCTCTTATTAAAGCATTATAGGCCAGTTACTTGAAAGAACTGGAATAATAACCGAACTTGAAAATTGACATTCACAGAACTTGAAAATTAACTTTAAAATTTGAAGAATCGTTCAAATTTTCTGAAACAACCCGTCCATCCAAATTGGGTTTGTATTTGAATAACGAAACACTCCCTAGAGGCTCTTCTTGTATAATACCTTATTTTATGGTGATTAAATTAAATTATTCCTGGAAAAAAGCACAGATTGATTGTGTTTAATTTCTTTGTATGTTAAATTGCTATATTTTTTTTTAGTACTGAGTTCACAATTCTTCCAGTTCCAATAAAACAGGTACATACGTTTACCTTTTTCATAATTAAAACATTCGTGTTTAAAATTAATTGTTTGTGTTTCAAAATAAAAAAATGATTTTTTGTCGTTTTTCTTCTCTGTAAAATTAAAGAGATATTAAGAGGTATATCTGCTGATGCCAGTTCAAAGAAAACAAAAAAAATACGTGTGTTTCTTAATAAATAAAAAAAATGTACAAACCTCATAGATTCAAGATGTTCCATTTCATGCACGGCTGAAAGCTGGTATGTGGCGTTTCTTTGATCATCTGAAAAAAGACAAATTTTCTATAGAAATGTTAAGATAGATAAATAATAACAAACCGTTGTTATGGAGTCAATCTTCAAAAATATGATGTTTTTTCAACGTTATTATTACTTTTTTATATCAACAAGCCGCAATATTGAAATAATATTAAAATAAATGTTCCAATTTCTCATTGTTGAAGATGCGTGTTTCACCTGAAAACTTAAAAAAAATAATATCACCTATTTTAGCACCCTGACCGTAATTTGTCGATTGTATGATAAGATAGAGTGTGCTGAAGTAGACATTTTCGTCGACAATTTAAAATTCAGAAAAAATTTTCTGCTCTTGCCAAAAAATATGTTACGCTTATTTTATTATGAATTACTTGTGTCTCTATTTGTGTCTATATATGTCTCGTTTGTCTCTTGCCTCTCTTCTGTCATTTGAGTGACCTTTTATTTAATTTTGTATTTTTATTTTGTTTTTTTTATTATTCTTATTTACGCAATTAATGTACCCTATGTCTGAGTATTTTTTAAAAACTATTAGTGTATTAACTTAGTTTTTATAACCATCCTGTTCTCACGTAAGTGATATCATCTGCGAAAACCCATAATAAAACTCTAAACTAATTATCGGATGGAGAATAATAACGAGTTTTTTTATGATACCGGTTATTAACGAAACTGTTGGAGAGACTATGTTCTCTTCGTCCCCTTCTAACGACATCGTATTATTATAATGGTATTAAGATATTACTTAATTAATGTAATTTCCGAAAGTCACGTTAATGACTACAAGCTTGGACGAAATTGATTATATCTTAACCCTTAATGGTATCTGAGATATCCTTGTTCTTATCATTACACGACCATGTGAAAACATACATATATGTCCAAAGTTATATATGATTTTGTATGCCTTCGTATTGCTTTTGCAAATAATATAATTACTAGGCCTAGTCGTTATCAAAACGAAAGGCATTGAAAAAGAGGGAAAAAATCACATTTTCTAATAAATAAATACATTTTTTGGTGTGACTGAGGATCGAACCTTCTTTTCAAGGACTGACTGAAATGAGATAACCGCGCTAAATAAATAAATCTCGGTTATATCCAATTAAGCCAAAACTTAATTGGAGATTTAGTTCTTTTATTAACTACTGTACATTTTTATAGTGTCATTCACAAATTCAGAGAAATGCGCGTGAGTGCTAGCGATGGACTGATGTTGACAACTAGTCTATTTTTCCAAGTTTAAATTCGATGGGACGTCGGGAAGTGGGTTAATTTCAACTTCCAAGATTCGGCACAGAAATGCGCGTGAGTACCACCAATGCATTTTCATCGACAACGAGTCTATTTGACTCGATGGGACGTCGGGAAGTGGGTTAATTTATACTTCCAAGATTCCGTTTCATTCATTTATTTATACTAATCCAAGAAAACAAAATCGAAATAAAAATAAATGTTTTAAAAAATATGGTAAGTAATAATACTATAACATTATTTTGATCGTGTTTAAGGCATAAACTGATTTTTTTAATAAAATTGGAGTTACTTTCTAAGTAACAAATTTCTTGATAACTACTCGATTATGCTTTGCAAAATGGTCCTAAATAGGTTTAAACGTTTAAATTGAGTGATTCCCCTTAGCCAGGAGATCTGTTGGTCATCGACCCCTTATGTAGTGGCATAATTTGTAGTTGTTTTTTGTGTGATATTCGCGGTAACAATAAACGTGCTTGTGACATCGCGAACAGCGCGGCGAGCAAAAACTTTAGTTGACCCACTATTTGAGTGGCGATCGGCTGACGTGAGAAATGCCCATCTCTTGCACTATCCCACGGCAAAACAGCCAGGATTCTCATTGGATAAGGATGAGGTCCTCCCACAACCGCTTTGCCACAAGATGCATAGGTGGGGCCTTAAAGAGTCAGCGATGTGTGAAAGGAATGCGGTGAAGACCATTAAAAATGTTATTAAAAATGTTAAAGGCTGCATTAATTCATCGGCGGGCTTGATGAGGTTCACATGACGACTCCCCAGGACTAAAACTAGCCCACTGACTTAGATGTTCCCCTCTGACTCCCCCACAATACGAAGGAAAAAAAGTTTAAATCCTTAAAATCCTAATCCTAGAAAAGCTCTCCATATTGCATTTTCATTTTCAAACATCTGAAAGTGTAATCATTATTTTATATACCGACAAAGAAACACGTGGACCATATTTAATTAATATAATTAAACATAAAAATGCTTTCATATATTTTATCACGAAATGAAAGTAGTCTTCTCCTTTCAGATCTCTTGCTAATTTATGAAGGTGCTTCGAAGGAAATACATTAATTAAATTACATTGCGAGGACTTCATTATAAGGACTCTGTGAAAAAACCAAGTCATCCTATATCATTTTTGTCCACGTGACGTGTACCAGATTAGGGTATATTCTTATTAAATTGTGGGCTATTTATCATGAAATTTGTAAATGTAGTCTTTTCTTTCAGCTTCTTATTTATTTTATTTTTGGTGATGATGCTTGAGGGTCGGTTCGAACGGTAACCGGATAAATCATCACAATGATAATTCATCACATATTTAAAAAGTTATATAAAGTCACGGAAAGTGATGAAAAAAAAACTTTATTAACTGGGTTACGTAGGTTAGGTTAGGTTAGGTTAGGTTAAGTTAAAAATTCATCTTTTCTAATGACTTTATATCACTTTTTAAAAGTGTGTTGAATTGTCACTGTGTTGAGTTATCATGGAACCATTCATTATAAAAACTATTATTATGAGGTATTTTTTTCCAGTAACCTATTTTCGTTTTACTAATACAAAAAAATAATCATTTAAATAACTGACCAAAATAAAGTTTTGGGTTTTTAAGTAGTTTATTTATTATTTTATTTATATTACTTTATATCGATATATCTGTACGTCACTCACTCCTGGACACACTGATCCGTATATTCATATGCACCCCTCATACCTTTTTCCTTCCCAGAATTTACAAACAGCACCCTCAAAGATGATATAGGCCCTGAAGCAAATTAATGTCTCTGAGGTTTCCTGTGTGGGGTTAATGAACATATATAAATATTATTTTTTCAATTAAATTCTCAGGGTTGAAGATCTTAAAGGTACTCACACAACACGAAGGTTTTTTAGTTGATTTGATGAATTTATCAAGTGCTACCAATTGAATATCCAAGATAACAATATTAGTATATAAATTCACCGTTATTTTAAAATAATGCATCAGAAGAAGAGGTGATTTTGCACAAAAACGGCGCTTTACAAATCATCCAAATATTATTATTATTGTTAGTTAGTTTTTTTTTTAAACTAACCTTTATTTTTTAGCGGTTTGCTTTTCAACTCCACAGTTATAAAACAATTTATAATGTTGTTTGTTCTCCATAGATTAATTATTCAGCATCTACATAATTTAATATTCGTTGCAGCTGATTTAAACTTTGCCCGCGACTCGCTGTGTTAAAGTTTTCTTCTGTTGACAACCATAAGAAAAATAATCAAATGTGCACAATGCGGTTCTGGTCACGCTGCAAATGCACAATTTGATTTTTTTTTCTTTGTTAAACGTGGCTGCAAATGACAGCTGCGGAACCATTCCGCATAACTTAATTTCCAACTTTAAGAGCTAAAAAAGGTCACACTTCTAAATAAAAAAATATTTAAAATGAAATCTTGAGTCTGCAGCCTTTATACTGCGGACATCCCAGTAAAATTATAATAACTGGCAGTAGAATAACAAAAATAAATAGTTTTAAAATAAAACAACACTTTTTCTTTCTACTTCTCTTTTCTACTAAAAACTACTACACCGCATCACTAACACCGCAAAAACTATTTAACTGAAAATTTTGTTAGTCTGTTAGTGTCAAGCGTGTTTAGAGGGAGGTTTGAATAGTATAAGAAGTCGGGGACACCCGAGAAAGACGCATTACCTCTGCACTGGAACGAGATAGAGAGTCGAAAAAAAGTTGATATAATGTAGAATTTTTACAATAACATTGTGGTATACAGTAATGAACGGTAAACAAATGTCAGATTAGTCTATTAGGTTACCCATAGAAGGCATTAGCTCTCGAGTATTGTAGAGACCGAAGAGATAATATATATCTTATCTTATTTAGTAAAATATAATAATACGTGGTAGTTCTGCTTGTCTGCCGGTTCTACCTTAAGATTTTGTTTTTTTTTTTTAATAATAAGGATAAGAATTCTACATATTACATTTATAGAGAAACATATTTTTAGTACCGTGTCAACATTATAAAATCTACAATCTGTGGAGTAAAATTTATGGACTTATACATACCATAGACTATATAACGTATTTAATTTATGTTTAATTATAAAAAAAAGTAAAGTGGTAACCTCAAGGTCGGGTCCACTTTATTTATTTATTTAGAATTTACGGCACAAGTACCATTTACATACAAAATCCATATGTTTTATTGAAGGCGGAATTTTTTTAACACTCCGGAGAAACAACAGTAACTAATCAAAAGAGATCCAAGAGATGGCGCTAATTGCGCCATTTGTGATTTTTACCGAAAGGCACAACCTTTTCGCCACTAACACAAACGAGTATTCCCTTGAACGCGCATTGCGCACACACCTACAATATTGTATAGAATATTGTTATATATAGTCAGTATTTGAATATGAGCATGTACTTCTTTTCGCGTACTTAGTTCCTGCTTTTGACACGTCATGATCAAAATAACTACGAATGTTCATACCTGAGCCAGATTTTGATATTTTTTTCAGGGAGCGAAACGGTTGTCATGCGTAAAAATAAAATGATCCTTCCTATTCCTTTCAGTTTTGGCGCGCAGGGTGTTTAACTATAGGTATATTGTCAGGGACATGGCGAACGTGTGCCCAGCAACCTTACACAGTTGACATTTGCATGAAAGGGAGCAGTTTTTTTGCCTCGTTATTATGCTCAACAAGTCCACAACAAGCTGTCAGTTCCGTGTTTCCTTCCTACTACAACATCTGGACTTTTAAAGGCCAATGTTTATTCAAAAGACCCCTGGCAAAGGCATTTCCGAAATTGACAAATAGTCCAGTATGGGTTCCTGTAAAAATTCTGTTACATTTGCCAATTCACTCATTGCCGAAATGAGAATGCTGGCCGAAGAAAATTAAAAAAAGTATTGTTTTTATTAAAACATGCTAGTTAACTGTTTATAAGATTTGTATGAGAAAACATGGATTATTAACATTATAGATAGGTACTTTTGTTCAATTTTTTTCTATGCATTTTAGTTTATTTTTACTAGCAATCCGGAGGTCGTATTATGAAATACTGCATTTCATATACATACAAATTATTACACTTGTTTTAACTTGCCCCGTCATCACGAAATAATCAATTATAAGACATTTCCTTTAATTTCTCACAAAATGCATTCGATAAAAGTTGCTATCATTTAAAAATCGGATGAGTACATAATTATAATAGTACAAGTAAAATGTTTTAAGGCAATTTTACAGGTAAAACAGTTGAATGGTTTATATTGAAAAAAAAAATATTTTTAGAAATATTTAATTATTAGTGCATATAATCACATTTCATTCGAAAAAATTGATTATATGAATTTCCCTTAAAAGAAAAACACCACAAAATATGCTCCGAAAATTATAAAAATGGGGTTTATCGTTGTGTTATTTAACGTGTTATGAAAAATAATTCCGTTGTTTCTTTAAATGCTTCATAAGATATTCGTAGAGCTTTAAAAATTGAATGTAATAGTTTCGTTCGAACTCAATCACGTGTGCAATTATAGTTCAGAGCTGAAGAAGGATGTTGAAAATCAAAAATCAAGTGGACTAGAGTTCTGGATAAGCCATCTCGGAGAGTTACACATTGAACTGTTGGAGTTTGATGAGGATTTTCCAATTGAATGGAAGCTGCAGATATTGGAAACTTTTCATCGATTCGGTGGAGAGCTTATTCCAGACTCAGGAGAACTTACTTCATTCCCGCATATATATCAAACACTTTAGTTATTTTTGGTTAAAGTTTTGAACAGTCGAATTCTTGGGATAGGAAGATGAGAGTAAGTAAATATTTGGTTTTTAGGCCTTCCGGAGTTTTTTTACAACTATTTGTAAAAAAAATGAGTGGGGCAGGGTTTATTTTATAAGATACTCGAGTATAGGATATTTTAAAACAATCTGGGTTCATTGGAATAACATTGATGTCACCAAAATATTGTATTCCTTCACAATATCAACCAGTGTAGGGTGGGCATGATCGAAACATTTAATCTTAACATCAAAATAATCGAATGTTTTATCGAATTAATCGCTTGGAGTTCAGCGGAAACAATAGCTGTGGACAGAAGCGGCGTTCTTTGCTAGCGTGGAGGAGGTACGGACCAAAAATAAGCGAAATAAATGTTTTCACTATTATATGTTTATTGTTTACTTTTCATGTAGCCCAATCTATTGACATGTCCGTTTTCTATGACTACAAATTAGAATGCTTATTCCCACGTAAAGTCATTATTGAATAAAAGTATTAATACAATCTTTCATACCTACAGACATAAAAACCCCGACACTAAACCACAAACAAATTTATATGTCGAGCCGATTGGAATTTTCACAAAAAAAACATACACAACCTTAAAATTCATGTCAACCTCTATAGATTCATAGAGCGTCTTCGAGGTGGTTTTTCTCAAAAATGGCGCCAAAAAATTTATCAATTTATTACTATTAGTAACCTTACAGATAATATCTACTACCTTACATTCCAACATTTGACAATTACCAAAGAATAATTGCCTAATCCCAAATGCATATTAAATCATATTATGTAGTACATAAAATAATGTACCAAGGGAATAATATCTCGTTTGTCAATCAATCCGACATATTTTTGACGTATCTCGGATTTAGGAATTGATTTACGTTTTTGAATGAATTCTGACTATTGAAGGTACTGCTGTGATTTCGAATGATTTTTGACAGATTTCATTAACAAGTCTTGTTCGATGACGTTTCAAAACGATTGTCTCGGACTTTGGTTTCGAGCAATTTATACAGAATCGATTCCTTGTTCAGTGACGTTTCAAAAGTACCGTGATTTCGAATGATTTTTGACAGAATCGATTTGTCCACTTCCACAATATTTCGATGTCGATTGTGCCGATCGCTAGATTGCATTAAATATTATTTTACATGTAAGTATGCCTACAATTTCAAAAAAAACGTAAATTCCTTTTTACATAAAAATGTATAAATATGAAAAAGTTAAATATATCTATATATTAAATATCATGAAAATTCAGTAAAAAAATAAAATATAATGGTATCCTCCGAGGCTGATTGGTACGATCCTTGGTTACAAAATCCACAGGTCACGGGTTCAAATTCCAGCATGCGCAAATATAATTTTAGTTGATTATTTTAAGTTATTATATAATTATTCATTTAAAAAAATACAGAGTACCTACATTTGTGTACGTTCCAAGGTCAATTCAGAATTTACGTTGTTAAAGACCACCATTCAGGATCGAAACGTTGCTTGAAATGGCTTTATCCGTGTTTGGTGACTAGATCTGAATTACCAGGTATTTCTCCATCTTTTACACGTATCATTCTTCTCCCAACAACCATAGTCACACTAGCTCCAGATGGTTCAGGAGAAGTTGGGACGTTTGAGCGATTCCCAAACAAAAAAAAGATATTTTAGTACCGGCGTATATACAAGATACAAACATGCTTGCACGTTAAGAATTTTATTGTACCACAAACATTAGATATGTATATGTTTGAATTCATGGTTGAAGTTACGTATATTGAATAAGTTTCTATAAATATATAGTTTTATATCACAAAATGATCGGCCAAATGAAATTTTAATCGAATAACGATTTTAATAAATTAAAGGGTGATAAAAAATTATGCCGGTTATAAATTTTTATTACCGTCAATTTGATTGATCCCACCCATTTCAAAGTCTCGATTAATTGATTAAAACCAAATTAAAAATAATTACGCCGATTAAATTCCCATCGATCATTAAAATAAAGTGTGAAACTGACATTTATTACCCGCGGAACGGGTGCTCAAATTGCTTTTTTAAAACACCTTCACGTTTCGGAAAATTTCTTTAATGCCCAAAAATTATTATAACTGTAATGAAAAAAGTTGGGATTACTCGAAATTGAAACGTGAAGTGAGTTACGCGGACTGTATCTATACTGGCACCGGGATAACGAGTTTAAATAAAATTTTCGGTACGCATACTGACTTTTTTGCGAGAGATTTTTTTATTATTTTAAGCGAACACATCCTTCGTCCTGTTTAACTTTTCTTTCATGCAAATTAGACAATTAGATGTTGGGTAAATTAGGGCGTGGTTTAAAACAAGACCAACACAGTAATACTATTAAGCGTTTTTTTGGTTTAAATTTGGGATGGGAAAGCAGAATATACATTTGAAGGCAAATAAACTAATACATTTTTGTAGAGAATAAACAGAGGAAATGCCCTTATAATAGAGAGGAGAGAGAGAGAGAAAAAATTATTATTTATTAGCATCGCAAAGTTGCACTCTTCTCTTACCGTCGTGCATCTCTTGTAAGACAGAGACTAGAATAGTTTTACAATGTTAAATGCCAATCGTATGTCCAGTATTATATATGACGCTTTGGGGATCTGGTGAGAGGCACAAAACGAAAGAAGTTGCGAAGGTCAGAGTGTCAGCCGACGACAACAGTAGGTAGGCGGAATCGCAAGTAAAACGGAGACACTCACTCAGACTGGGTCCTACTGGAACTTTCGGCGGCGCTGCTATTACGCATAGGAGATAGGCTAGAACCTTCTAGCGAGTTGGCGTGATGTGCCAGACCAACTCGCAACCTATTGTCGTAGGTAGGTCGCGTTGTTTACGATTAGTTCTCGGTAGTAACTTGCAAGTACTTAGGTAGGTCGAGCTGTTTACTATTAATGAGACGATCTGGATCATTCTCTCAACGCCACAACGCCATTTTTAATAGTTCATTTATTATTATTTTAAAAAAAAAAATCTTTTTTTTTACTGTTAGTCGACTATTATAAAATATTTCTTCAAAAACAATATAATGTTTCATAGTGATTTATCATTAAGGCAGATGTGGACATGAAGATGGAGGTAGCGCAACACGGCATAATACCCTAAAAATTAATCACTATAATACTTTTGGCCGAGAAAATCTCAAATAATATAAAGTTTATTAAATGAACATCCGAGATTCAGCGTAAGTGTTTGGTCAAAAAGTTTTTCAACTAGACAAAGACAGGAATATCATTTCACACGTAAGTGAAAGTTTAGGAAACTATTCCCGACAATTGTGTTTTTTACCCATTTTGTAAATTATTAATGGTAATATGCAAAGATATTAGAAGAACGAGATGTGCTATGAGCAGTTCATACTATGTGGAATTGTTTTGCCCAGTGTCGCCGGTTTTGTTCACCAATACTACTGCACACCTTCGCTTACGCTAAGGTATCCGCACTAATACATAGAACAGATTTCTGTGCGTACACGTCCCGACAGTATTCAAAGTACCCTAATTAGGTAGTACTCCGCCTACGGTCCGGCGGCCAACATAGCATATCTCGTTCTTCTAATATCTTTGGTAATATGTATTCTCTGTGATTACATAAAGTATTGTTGGTTTTACATTTTCAATTAGTAACTGTGGATTCTTCCATGCTCCATTGTAAGATAATCTGCTTTAAAAGGTTTAAAACCGTGAAGGATTTGGAAACATGTTTGAGAGTAGGCTGTATACTATATTTCATGCTCATTGAGACGGCTTGTAGCACTTCACTGAGAATGCTGGGCTCTGTTCTACGCACTGCAAAGAATTTTAGAGATACGCGCAATCTCAAGGTTTTATTTAATTCCTTTGTGATGAGTAAACTTGAAAGTGGGTCGGTAATTTGGAGTCCACATCAGGAAAAGTATTCTCTTATGTTGGAGAGAGTTCAGAAGAAATTCTTGCGATTTCTTTACTTGAGGGAGTATGGTTACTACCCTTGGCTCTATCCTTTTGACTTTCTTTTGGGTATGCTCGGAATGAACTATCTACAGGTCAAGAGGGATGTGCGCATTGCTACACATTTTTTCAAATTGACTCGTGAATGGTTTGAAAACTCGGTCATCATAAAGATTATTCATTTCTGTGTTACCTATCGTTATCTCAGTCACCGAAAACGTAGCCTACTCTATCTCCCAGCCTGCAGGAATAATTTGCCAATGGTCATGCCGGTGGGGAGAGCAATCTTGACGTTGAACAGAATCAATTCCGATATCGACATTTTTTAACATCAATAATAATAATAATAATAATGATTTATTGTCTTCTTTTCTTAGTAACATAAATAGATCATGATATCCTCACTGGGATCTCCGGTGGTAAGGATTTCATTTACATATTATAATTTAATTATAATAAATTAATATTACAACAAAGTAACATATGAATTTAATTATAAACATAAAAGTGGTAAAAACGAAGTCATGTAGTATAATTTTTATTTTTTTTTAAATAATTTTAAAATAAGTAAGATATTGTTTTTTTGTATAATTCAATTTAGTAGATTCGGTTTAGTCTGTGTTTGATATCAGTAAATTTTCTATTTAAGATCTCCCTATATTAAGTATCTAGCTTTTTATATGAGATTTAAATGTTATAATGTTTAGGTTTTTGAGTGAGAGTGGTATTTTACTGTAGAGTTTTATAATATGATAAAAGGAGCTTTTTTGCCCAAAAGTTGTATTAGAAGTTATTTTTTGAATAAGTTTTTGACCATGAGATGTAGTGTTTCTATTGTTTGTTGTTATTTCTTGGGTTTTATACTTATGAATGAAGCTGCCTCTGAAAGGCAAGCTCTATTATATTATTACTATTGGTGGATATAAACAATGTTTAAATGTATGTAAAAAAAATTATGACCAAATGTTTTTTTTTTTTAAATGCATTAAAATGAACAATTTTGTAATGTTTTTTTTATAGATAAACTGAATTGAATTGAATTGAATCCGACGTAAATCAAAAAATCACGGATCAAATTCAAAAAATTAATATAACTTTAGTTTTAAAAAATCGTTTCCTCCACTATTTACGAGTATAATTTTGTAAATATTGTTAAAAATAATTAGTAATATTAATAGGCGTAAAGTAAATAAATAAATAAAACTTGTAACTGGTGATATATCTACAAAAAACTACCTCATCCTCTTTCCCACCCTTTCAATAAGAATATGATCTTTCTTGATGAAATTGCGCACACTTGGCATTCGAAATACGACGATAATGATAATAACTGTCTACATCTAAATTATAACATCTCTTTGTTAAGCCTAAACAACGCCAGAAACATCAGCTAGTATGATATTTTATAAAAAAATTCTCAAACATCGTTTCAATTTTCAGGTGCGATTATTTACAAATAGCTCTATTAAAACATTTTCCTTTCCCAAAGACTCAGGAATTCATGTTCTCATTAGTGATTTGGTTACTAAATTTTACGTAAAGAAAAATAACGAAGCCAATAATCCACATCAAAGGCTGAGGGAAAAGCTTTAATTTATTCCTCCACCGATTAGCTCCCAGATAAAGCTCTAATTTTCCCTCCCCGGAAAGATTTTATGTTTTCCATAAAACAAAAACCACCAAAATTCCGTTAGCTTGTTGAAGGCAACTATGTAATTTAATACCGTTAATAACTTCTAAGGAAATTATAAAAAGGTTTGTTAGTTCGAATATTTCCGTTACGTAAATGCCCTTCAAATGTTAAAGCATTTTTGATTGAAGTACACACTATACGATGTATTATCAATTTGGGTATATTTTCGTAGTCTTCAATACGTAAACTATTGATAAAATTGGCTTGCAAAATTTTTCAGCTTTACCATAAACATATCGAGTCATTAAATTTTACAATAAAAATATGAATATTTTTATTCAATATCAATTCACTTTTGCCACTAATCCATCTATCTATCTATATAAATAAAAAAAAATTATGTTAATTTTTTCAAAATCTTATTTTCTGAAAGTTCTTCAAAGATTGCTTTGAAATTTTGACACAACGTTCCATTGAAATAGGCTTTTGTTTTTATTTTTAATTGTTTATAATTTGTGTTTTTTACAATAAATATACAATGTTTACAAGTCATACTGTTTTAATTTATACTACACTTCCAATAAAAGCATTTGCTTGTGGATGGAAGAGGAGTGTACATTTGCGAAAAAATAATATAACTAGGTTACACTACAACTAAAAATTACAAAATTAAAATCCATTCACATTATTGTATTTGGAAGGAAAAAAAAAATATTATGGAGGATAAATAGAGTATAGCAGGATAATTTGTGAGATTTTCAAGTAAAACTAGGGGAATCAGTTTTTTTGTTAACGATTTCCCTAAAATATATTTTATATAGTTCAATATTTGTTTTTTATCATTAATGCTTCTAATTTCTTCTGATAATTTATTAAATAAATGTTTTCCTTGGTGGGTATAATGGTGCAATATATGTATTATATACCTATATTATATATATATATATATATGTCACCTTTAGCATGTAAAAACATGCTCTTTTCGAAATACAGCGCCATCTGTTTAAAAATGCTTTTTAAAATAGCGCAATCTGTTGGACGTAAAAGCAACACGTGCTGTTGTTTCTCCATCTGCACAGACAGACTGAGCCACAGCAAAGCGTGGCGGGGTAAAGCTTGTCTTCTAATACATGTAAATACCAACAGAAAATACGATAAACAGAAACTTTCAAATCATGCAGAGTAAATTGTCTTAAATATTATATCCAAGGCGTGCAAAATCTTACAATCTCCAATCTTAAGTTTTCTAATAAAACTAATATTTTTATGTTTTGTTTTTCACCTTTATAAATTACATCACATGGGTGAGTTAAAATTATTTATAGATAAATTTGTTTGCGAAGTCACCTCAAGGGCGCTTGGTAATTAGTAAAATGACCGAAAGGACCTCCAATACAAGAAAAGTAATTGCAAATTTCTTTCAATTTTAAAACCCACCACTTTAATAAGTTAGTCGATATTTTGTGTTATGTAACTATTGAGCTTTACAAAAATATGTAAGTAGTCACCCAATGATTACTTACTTTCGTTGATTAATCCATTCTGATACAAGGGATTACATTTATAACTATAAGCCTAAGAATAATAATAATAATGATCGTTTATCGTCAACAAATCTAATTTGTACAACTCCAATTAAGTTTTACGTTTTTCTTTCTTGTAATCAATAATATTATTTTTTATTAATTCAAATTATTCATTTGAAAATGCCTTATTTTAACGATCTTTAGTCAAGGTAACACCGATGGAAAATTATTCATAGAGATAGATAATTTGAGGTTATACTCATTAAGTTATTTCAATAATAAAATATTTATCGTAGACTTACAGAAAAAGTCAAATAAAAATAAGATATATTTGCCTAATACACTGTCTAGATTGCATTTAGTTCGGGTTGAAGCTTGCGATCATACATAAATATAGCAGTCAATAAAAATGTGCAAAGAGAAAATGAAGACGATGTTGGTAGTTCTTATTCGAAGTATGATACAGTTAAATATGACCGAAGGAGATGGCGTCCCAATTGATCAGTTGGTAGAGTGGTGCCCCGGCAAGGCAAGGGTTTTGGGATCAAGTCCTAGATGTGATCGTATATTTTCCGTTTCAAATTTTCAAGAATCACTAATATTGTCTTCAATAATTAAATGTTACAATTTGAGGTTTTACGCATTGAGATATTCCAAAAATTAAATATTCATAGAAAAAAGCAATAACATTATATTCTATGCTTATCATCAATATAAACTTAATAGACTTAACGTCAAATCTTCTGATCTGAAAACACAGAACAACGTGCATAGCCACAGAAGTTGTATCATATAAAAATAAAACAAGTTTTAAATTCAGATTATTGAAACAAATTCCATAAACAAAACCAATCTTGTTATTTGATTTTAAAATAGTCAAGATTGGATTGCCTATCGTTGAAAATCTAAAGCTGGCCACCGTAAAGATATGAGATATAAAATTTAAACAAAATTAGCCCCAAATTGACCGGAAGAGGGTTCAATGTTCAGCACATGTGACATCTCGTGCGCCCTGAATACCGATTCCAATTTAGGGGAAGGAAAACCTTTTAAGAATTAACCGAAATATAAAAAAAACAACATGATGATTTTTTGTGATATCGGGCAAGAGTCTTAACTGCTAATCAAAGAATATACCGTAATTATTTATAATTCTGTTAACAGACCAGCGTCAAAAAAATGTATTTTTAATTTTCTCTTAATTTATAAATCAAAACCAAAATTTCCACTACGCTACGCTCAGTCAACAATAAATTACATCCATTCATTTTGGAAGAGAAATAGGTAGGGAATTAGGTAGGTACGGGCTATTTATGTTTTGCGATTAACCTATATAATATGTCGATGAAACTATTTCTTACAAATTTTCAATTTTAGAATATGTTTAGTTTGTTACCGAGACAGTAACTTTCCTATCATTATTTTTTATGTCATAAACAAGAAAATTTTGTGTGTTTGCTTTTCCATATGTAAAAAATCAATATTATTGAGAACCATCCATAAAATAATAATATTATAATTATTGGTACAATAAAGATGCATGACTGTAGTGTCAATAAAATGGTAAAGTCAGTTTTAGCGATTAATCACAGATGGCATTGCTTGTAGAGCAAACGATGCGCGCGCACACCAGGTTCCGAACGATTCCAAATAAGATTCCCGAACCCTAGCCGATCGTAGGTAGCAGAGCGTATATACTATTTTATACTGTTTCACCAAAATAACTTCAGTCCAGTTAGCCTAATTTGTATTTTTTTATAGTAAATAAATAATCATGTTATCTAGACTAAACGTCTAAAATATTGAAGTATCAAACAATGGGAACCTGAATATTACTAGTAATTGAAAGACTACCATTACGTATTGAAATTTGTCGGTGAAAGTTTTTGGATTGCTGAGTCGAAAATGATTACAGATTTAATTAAGTTATCCCTCCATTTACTTATTCTTAGTTTCTATCAAAACGGCTGTCAGAATCAGATTCATACTCTTCATATAGAAAACTCCAATAATAAAATTCTTCAATAGTTTTTTTCTCCAGTTCGAGAAAACCACCAATCTCTGCGTCCAGATTAAAGAGTTTCTCCGTTCTGCTACACAGACTTTCAAAGAGTGCTCGGGCTCATGAGATGAGGTTTTTTCAGGTCTTGAAGGCGGATATGTCTGCCCACCGATAGGGAACCCGGTTGAGGGAGGACTTTTGACCTCTCAAGCCGGACTCTCTCTACTCAACCGCAGTAGGATAAATAGAATCATACGTAACTCCTCGACAAACTGACTCTCAGATTCCTATCCACCACTCATCCCTCATCTCTTCCCATAACTACCTTCACTTTAAAAGATTATCCACACAGTATCCCCAAAGATGACGTAGACCCTAAGGAAACTTATTTTCCTCAAGTCCTTTTGCTTGGAGTTAGCGTGAAAAAAACACATTTAAAAGTTGTAAAAAACTAAGTAAACCATATCCTAAAGTTATGAAAACTAAACCAACAAACAAAAGTTTGCCCACCCTTATTTCAAACCTACCTCAAATTTATTAGGGGCTGGTGGCAGTAATAAACCTGAAATGGATTCAATTGATCCGGATCGTGACCACGACCGGAATGGGTACTTTACACCGATAATATGTTAATCCACCTTTTCAATACAAAGCCGCCAACTTTAAACGAAAAACGTGTCAATTTGACCCGTAAAGTAACTACTACATTGAGGAAAATGAAATCAGGAATACATAATAGAAAAAGGGTTTCTTTGTCACGTATTTTTCATCTTTTAATAACGTTTCAATTATGGGATTATTGTAAATTGTATTTGGGTAATAAAATATTTCGATAAAGAAGAAGATTATACTAATAAATTTAAACGAAACATGAAACAACAAGACACAAAAAAAATATAACGGTCTCAACTGACAGTTGAATCCAGAATCTTCATCTTACCGGGACAACGTATTTAACCACTCGACAATTAGGACCTAATTATTTGCGTAATTTTTGTCTATTTTATATTACAAATTTTGACAATCTTTTTTTGCAACTATTTTTTTTCCATTTTTTTGAATGATTTAAAATTTCTTAAGCATTGGTTTGTAACCTAGATAGCGTCTTGGATAAACATATTCAATTTTTATTTATATGGGCTACCTATTGAATGTTTCTAAAAGTATAAATAATTTTTGAATACTAAGGACGGGTTGTTTCGGAGAATTTGAACAATTCATCAAATTTCAACGTTCATATTCAAGTTTTGTGAAAGATTTTTTTTAGTTCTGTTTTTATTTCAGTTTTATCCAGCAACTAGCCTACAATGATATAATAACAGAACTTGAATAGGACTTTCACAGAACCCGAAAATGAACGTTGAAATTTGATGAATTGTTCTAATTCTCTGAAACAACCCGTCCTAAGTCTTCTTCGAATTTTGCAAATTCACTTTGTGGCACCATTTGATTAATGAAATAAATTAAAACACTTGTTTTTACCACGATAATCTTGATTTTTTTAATTTTTTACATTCATTTGATATATTTTTCATTCATTTGATACAAATACAGGTTTAAAAATTTTACACACTAACGTTAGTGATTTTCACTTAGATCTTTTAGAGATATTAATAAATATATAATATAATATATGATAAAAAAATTAATTTTGAGTATTACCCTATCCTTAGCATATTTCTATTCTATTTTTTTGTTTTTGATCTTCTAAGCTCTTTCCCTTTCCACCTCTCTTCCCCCCTTTACTTTCATTTCTACCCACGCCTTTTTCTATACTTGATAATTAGTTTTAGTACAATTTATGTCCTGATGAAGAGAACATCGTTCTCGAAACATGTCGATTTAAAAAAATAAAGATTATGTGGTAAAAACAAAATGTTTAACTGATTTTTAAATATTTTATTTAAACATATTTTCTTTAATAACATTTGAATGTTATTCAATCAATGTAATAAATCATTGAAGAAGAAGATAATCCTAATAAATCAAAACGAAACATGAAACAGAACAAGTGAACAAGGACAAAGATCCTAGTTTTGATTCCCAGTTGAAACCTTTGTCTTTTTATTTTTCTTTATCTTGTTCCGTTCCATGTTTTGTTTTAATTTATTGGTATTATATTTTTCTTCATTGATATATTACATTTGTTTGTATGTAGTTATGTAGTTATTAATGAAAAGTTTTCCCAATAAAATAAAATTATTTATCACTCCTCCTTTGAGTGATACTAAGAAACCTGACGTATAGGTGGTAACATTACAAATTTTCTATTTTTATATTTATGATACTCGTTTGACTATAGTATATCGTTACGCCCGAGATTTGAGTACTCTTTTATCGACCACTTTTTTCGCATTGGACAAATGAAAATGTGTTAGAAACTTTATGGTGTCTTGTCATATTTTTATGTTTACAAAAAGATGATTGCTGAAAATACCAAACAAAAACTTTGCAAGAAAAGTATTTTCTGCTCTAGCTGAAATCTGTTTGAATGGATAAACACGCAAAAAATTCTAAAATTGCTGAAACTGGTAACATGAAAATTCCACAGTATATTTTTGTTTTATCCATGTCATTGCCACTATTGAGTTTCCAATATTGTATCCATCATGAACTATTGAGCATTAAAAAATCGAATGAACACTTTAGATTTTTTAAATAAGACCAGAAGTAACATTATATTTTTTTTTATTTAATTCAGTAATGTCTGTCAGTAACCTACAATAAAATTTCGAAAAAAAAAATCTGCAGCCGACTGAATTATAAATGTGACAGAAAAATTTTTTCTTCTAAAAGTTGACTTGTGCCAGATGGTCACTATTGCCATAAAAAAATAAAACTGATTTCTAGAAATATGTTTATGGTTTATTTTAACAAGAGTGTTAAATAAATCCAAATGATGGAAAAAACAACCCGACACCATAGTTAATAATACGTAACAATTTTCGGAGAAAAACTTTTTTTGTTAAAAATATTTAAACATTTGCAATATCACAATTTCGTTATTCCGTTAAATATTTCCATTTAACTGTGGAACTCGGTCGTATAAATAAGGAATAATACTATAATATATAATAATACTGTCCTTCTTCATACTAGTAAATTCTGTCCTTCTTCATTCTGATAAATTCTGTCCTTCTTTATACTAGTAAATTCTGTCCTTCTTCATTCTAGTAAATTCTGTCCTTCACACTGGTTTATTCTGTCCTTCTTCATACTGGTAAATTTTTGCCAATACTTACGAATGTACTTCATTTGTTAATTATGAGCGTTAAAATTTATTAACAATGTCATGTTGAAAAATAAGATTTTTTTAGTATAATTATGCACGTGGGAATATAACACTTTATTTTATTTGATTTTACGCCCAACTAGGCTTTTACAATTAATTATATTTTTAATGAATTATAAATTACATTTAATCAATTCATTTTTATTTTGTTTAATTATGATAGCTAATTTAATTTATTATATCTTTCATACTTTTCATGTGCACCTTTTATCGCTCTATTAATTTAGCTATGCTCTGTAAAACACACGATCTGTGTTAACAGATTTAATAAATACAAACGTGTTTTACAACAATCTCTTTATGTCAAACATGTTTGTATTTAGCAATCTGTGGTAAGTATGTTTATGAATATCAACATAGTAACAATACACTGCTCTAGTACCATAAGTACTATAATACTTTCACAGTACCATATCAAGTACTTGTTTTGTACTTTTGTTATTTATTATATACAATTATTGAACTCCTTTGTACAACAATAATATTATGTCTGTGATAATTGCAACAATACAATTTGACTGTCATCAGTTGTTTTGTTTTGCTTCTTTTAAAAAAAAATCAAAAACCAATCTTTTTCTGTTTTCTGCCAGAAAAAAACCTGTAGTGAGTTGTAACCAGGGGAATCTTCTTCTTCTGATCTTCCAAGACTCACTTTTCGCCGCTGTTTCCAGATATTTATAAACTTTTCTTTCTTTTGTCACTTTTTATACTCTTGCAGTTGTTATTGTTGGTGATTTTGTGAAAAATATTAGAGTATTTTGTTGAAAAACATTCTTGAAGGGTGAAAGCCAGAAAAATTTGAAAAAAACTCTCTGTGATAACTGCACAGTATTGTTTTAGTGCTTCTCCGTTTATTATGTTACGTAGTATTATTGTTCATCTGAACAACTAACCTATAACAATGTTTTCATTTAAAAGCCTTAAGGCGTGAATAAATATATAATATTCCTGATTAGTTACCGCCATGCTTACAAGCAACCTTTTTTAAAAATTAGCCTCAATTGCCCGCAGTACGTAACAGCGCAATTTACGGCATAGCGTAGGTGGCATCGGTTTTCTCAAAGCATGCTTCAAAAAACATTACAAAAAAGTTAGGGAATATAAAAAGACGCGTTTTGCTTTAAATCATCGTTAACTTTCTCGCTGAAATGATTGATGGAAGCCTTAATGTAACTTGAAGCCTGATTGTAACTTCATGCAATAATTATTATTACCGTTGAGGGAGAGGGTGGTACTTTACGAGAAGAACAGTGTAATAGGTTAACGTTGGGAAACCTAACACTGCTTTTTGTTGAAGGCGTATAATTTTTTTGATGATTAATATTTTGCCTTACGATGTTTTACGGTTATATTGCAAAATTTTAGCAGGTGATTAATTTATTATGAGAATCTGCGAAAAAAATAAGGTTTCTAATTGAAGCTTAAATATTTAAGATCACGGTAATATGGCAGCTATATATTTTGCGTCATTTTCGACATGAATAACGATAATCCTTCCAGAACATTATCTTAGACACGCGTTTACTTAGTACTTCACTCGAGCAATGGGTGTTAGGTTTTCGATTTGGCCATTCGATTTAATCAAGTGAGTGATAACTCTTGAACGTATTAAAATCGAAAAATATAGGAACTGCTAACTGTGGTTTAAAGCCAGTGAATCCACCCAGATTTCACCGCTCATCCCATATTTTTAGGTCCTGTAATTTTTTTTGCATATTTTAAGGTTTTGTATAATTTTTAGCATATTTTTAGGTTCTGTATAAATTTAAACATATTTTTAGGTTCTGTAAAATTTTTTGCATATTTTAAGGTTCTGTATAATTTTTGGCATACTTTTAGGTTCTATATAATTTTTGGCATACTTTTAGGTTCTGTATAATTTTTAGCAAATTTTAGGTTCTGTATATTTTTTATCATATTTTTAGGTTCTGTATAATTTTTAGAATATTTTTAGGTTCTGTGTGATTTTTAGCATATTTTTAGGTTCTGTATAATTTTAAGGTTCTGTATAATTTTTAGCATATTTTAGGTTCTGTATAAATTTAGCACATTATTATTATAATTTTTAGCATATTTTAGGTTCTGTATAATTTTTAGAATATTTTTAGGTTCTGTTTGATTTTTAGCATATTTTTAGGTTCTGTATAATTTTTAGCATATTTTAGGTTCTGTATAAATTTAGCACATTATGGCAAGCGATCACTCAATGCGATTTGAAAACTTAACCCATTGGCCTCAAACGACGCCATCCCGGCGGGTCTGGTGTCGTCGGCTTAAAAACGAAAAAGGGATACATTATTGACATCTGTGTTTAAAATTTTAAATGCCAATCGCTCTGTAGATAATTAAGCATTCATTTCGTAGTAATTGGCAGGACTCCGTTGGTACAGTTTTTTCCTGATATTTACGATTGAAATTTTGTTATATTTCAGCGTCATTGAATTTTTTTTTAAATAGCGTGTGGTTCGGGAATTGACAAGCTTGTTCGTAAAATGCGTGGTGGGCGGCTAACATCAGCCCAAATTGAAATAAAATATATATGGTCATAAGTATGATTACTGTAAAACTTTTCTTAATCCAATTATAAAAAAAAGAAGAAAAAAAATGGTTTTTATTAAAAAAATATTTTTATATCCTCGTTTAATCATATTATTATTATTTTTTTTAAATCTGCATATATTTTTTGCATACCTTAATTCAATGAACGAGTAAATTTAAAAAAATTGTTTCGTTTGCATGTTTAGTTTAAAAGTTATGTAAGATTTAGTACACCACTGCAGATTTAAAACTTCGGTACAAAACAATTCGGAGGCCAATGGGTTAATGAGACATAATATGCTAAAAATTGTTCGATTAGTTATAACGAAAAGCTAGACCAGATCATTAGCGCCAAATACAAATCATCCAAATATTATTATTATTATTTTTTAAAATCTTTACCAGTTTACCATTCGAAGCACACTGGCTGTGGGTATATTGTTTTCTATCATTTCAGCGCATTCCTTTAATAGTAACCCGGTTACTTTGATAAAGTTCACGAAGGTTGTTATTGGATATTTGGTTATGTTTCGTAGTTCTTGTCGTCCCAGGTATCTGAGCCGTTTTCCCATCAGGGCGGGACATTGGCACCAGAAGTAAATTTATGGGAGTCTCTTCATCCTCTTCAAATTTCCTGCATCTATTGGTGTTTTCCACTCCTAACATCTGCCTGTGTCTCCTGAGATAGCAGTGTTCCGTTAGTAGTCCTACCAGTTCCCTCGGTGAGTTTCTGTGCATATTAAGTAATTGCAACGTTCACCTAAACTTAAACAACAAATTATGAAGACTTCAAAAATTTGTTTCGATCCAACTGCCCGAAACCAGTTGTATAATAACATCCTAGAATAGGGTATTTTGTAAGGCTTAAGGGAGTTGGGAGTGAAAGGAGATGGTAAATAATAAATTTTGGTATTAGTAACATTTGGCTATTCAGATCTAGTCGCAAAAAATGGCTAATGCTATTTTAAGAAACTCCTCGATTCTGAATGATTTCTCACTAATCAAAGATTTTCTCACCATGAAAGGATCTATCGCTGCATTGCAGCTAGACATATGAAAACTATATAAAAAAAAATAAGTGCCGATTCACAACCACGAAACCACACGTCAGAACAGATGTTCTACCACACCATAGCACGATAAGAAGAATTGGGCAATTGCATTATACATTTAAACTTGAACATGATATACATATTACATTAAGAAACTCTTTAATAATTGTAATACTTAAATGATTTGTATAGCGCCGTTTTCACTAATAGAAAACCATTATTTATGTTCAATGCCAATTTGACCATTGAACGTGATGCTGCATTAGAATGTACATATTTTTTACATTATTTGACCGGTCGGTGGCTGAGTTGACATCGTATTTGGGTCCCACCCAGACGTAGTGTGTTCAATTCCTCGGCTGGATAAGTCCTCCATCACAACACAAACAACATTTTCCGCTTACTGTGATTGTAGTAGGAACAAGCAAACAAACAAGCAGATGATATACATGATAATATTTACCTGGCAGGTCATTTGAGATTAACACTGTTTATTGTTTAACAGAGAATTAGATACAGTTAATACGCAGAGGACATAATTAGCTTAAACTTTGTTGTGCTTAAAATATTTCCTTGAAAACGATAAGAATATTAAAATTCATATATCCTGCAATGTTTTAGTGGACGATTAATCTGTCATACAATAATGTAAATAATAATACAAAAAATTGCCACATGTGGTTATCACCGCAAGGTTTGCGACTTGGTTAAATAATTCAACTCGCTCTATTCGAACAAGGCTTTTACACCCGAGTAATAACCTTTGAAAGGATTGTCGCACAATATTAACCAAGTATAATAATATTGTATTTGGTGTCATATCAGATTAGCGTAGCGTTTTGTTCGTGTCGTAGGTTCGTAGCAAAGTCGCGTCGGATTATCGTAGCTCTGCTCTTTTGTTGACGTAGCACAGGATTTTGTAGCTACGGATAGAAAACAAAAGACTACGGAGCTGTTGTTATTTATATTTTATGTGGTTCAAAATCTGTGGAGATGATAGACAAGCATTACTTCCACTATACGATTGCTTTAAGAGATCTATTTCTATGGTTGAAGTCAATATACTGATGTTATACCCTACTGGGTATAACTCGGATCGAAAATTGGAACCGAAATATTGTGACCTCATATTATTGCCAATGAAAAACTCCGAAAATCTATGGAATAAACTTTCAGAGTTTTTCATTGGTGTATAGTATAGTAAAAAGGCTCCGAAGGAGAATTGTACTGTCTATATGTTGGCATATCTATGGTTTTTTAAGACTAATTTCTTTCATACAAAAAGCCAGATTTTTTTCCTATTTCTCTTGATTCTACATGTATATCTATAATAATATAATAATAATGATAATAATATTTGGCTAATTTATATAGCGCCGTTTTTGTAAGAAATCACCTCACCTCAATATTTCTTAAATAGTTAATACTAGAACTACTGACTTATCTCTAAGACTTACGACTAAGACCTATAACTTCTATCTTAGTGACATATATACGAGTATTTACATATTTAGCAACTTATTTATTATTAACAATCTAATTTTACTAACTCCAGAAGAAGAAGGAAGTTCTATTATATTAGGATATATATGTTAAATGAATGAAATTAATGATTAAAATCAATCGTCAATCTTAAACGCATTTCGATGATTCATCTGCCAACAATTAAACCGATTGACTTGTTATGTTCCCGCTGATATTTTCCATTGTCCATTGGTAGGCAGGTCAATAGCAAAATTGAATTAACGGAATCGCTAGATAATGGAACAATTACGGTATAAAAAAAATGATGTAACTTCTCTTCCAACTACAAGCTAAGGCTTCTTTGGAAGAGTAATATTAAATATTCTCATTGTAAATTGTAAACCCTATTACTTATATGTACTTTTTCATTTTATAAATGAAAAAAATAAATAATATCGATCTAGTGGGTGGTTTATTGTTTATTTATTCCGGTGACATTTAAAGTGAAATACCTATTTAAGGAGAAATTATTTTAATTTTTATTTGTTTTGAATTTATTTATTATGAGAAGATTACAAATTTGAAGTACATGTAAGCATAAACAGTAATGGAATCAGTTTTCTATTTTGAGTTTTGTGATCGCAGTTGTCTATTTTGTGATATACGTCAAAGACGCACACGAGTCCCTTTGTTTGGAGTCATTGAATCTGTGACATCCCTAATTAGGCTGTATGTGTGGCTCAAGTATATAAAGTTAGAATATTGGGAGGGAGGGGGTGGGTGGAAGATTCTTTAGTAGAGGGGTTAACATACCACCACGTTTGTTCAATATCACATCAATGTTGCCTTGGAAACTATTTTACAATATTTGAAAAACTTAATCGTACTTTGAAGTTCATATGAAGCGTAATTCAATATTTTTGTATTTATTAGTCGTGAATGGGCTTAGATTTGCAGAATCAAATATCAAGGATGATAAAAATATGTTTAATAATAAATGTAGATATTTATTTAGACTCGAGTAAACGAGTAGGTAAGGGCGAATAAAGGATTTTTTTCTGCGATCGGCACAAGGGTTAGACGGGCAAAAAGTGTTCTCATATTTGAGATTAACAAATAACATACAACAATAACTGTAAGAAATATACCTACTTGTAATTTTAATATGAAATTTATTAATTAGAAAATAGTAAAAAATGTATACAATTGAGACAATTTTCTTTTATGTATCCTGCTGAATATATCCAGTACTTTGTTAACATTAATTTTTTATGTAATGTATTAATCAAAATGTATCCATTCAAACAATTTTCTATCATTCTCCTGCCAAGATGTGTTTTTAACTGGTGGAGAAAGATTGCTCGGCAGTGCTAGTTATTACTACTATAGTCACAGGAAACGTGCGCAACAATTGACAAAATATAGTTCTAATATTTTATATTTTATAATTATTAGCGCCGTTGCTCTTTTGTAGGCATCTGCTGAAGACTTTGGCAGGGGCGTTGCTGTTTTGTAAGCATCTGCTGAAGACTTTGGCAGGGGCGTTGCTGTTTTGTAAGCATCTGCTGAAGACTTTGGCAGGGGCGTTGCTGTTTTGTAAGCATCTGCTGAAGACTTTGGCAGGGGCGTTGCTGTTTTGTAAGCATCTGCTGAAGACTTTGGCAGGGGCGTTGCTGTTTTGTAAGCATCTGCTGAAGACTTTGGCAGGGGCGTTGCTGTTTTGTAAGCATCTGCTGAAGACTTTGGCAGGGGCGTTGCTGTTTTGTAGGCATCTGCTGGAGACTTTGGTAGGGCCGTTGCGGTCTTGCAGGCATCTGTTGGAGACTTTGGCAGAGGCGTTGCTGTTTTGTAGGTATCTGCTGGAGACTGTGGCAGGGGCGTTGCTGTTTTGTAAGCATCTGCTGAAGACTTTGGCAGGGGCGTTGCTGTTTTGTAGGCATCTGCTGAAGACTTTGGCAGGGGCGTTGCTGTTTTGTAGGTATCTGCTGGAGACTTTGGCAGGGGCGTTGCTGTTTTGTAAGCATCTGCTGAAGACTTTGGCAGGGGCGTTGCTGTTTTGTAAGCATCTGCTGAAGACTTTGGCAGGGGCGTTGCTGTTTTGTAGGCATCTGCTGGAGACTTTGGTAGGGCCGTTGCGGTCTTGCAGGCATCTGTTGGAGACTTTGGCAGAGGCGTTGCTGTTTTGTAGGTATCTGCTGGAGACTTTGGCAGGGGCGTTGCTGTTTTGTAAGCATCTGCTGAAGACTTTGGCAGGGGCGTTGCTGTTTTGTAGGCATCTGCTGAAGACTTTGGCAGGGGCGTTGCTGTTTTGTAAGCATCTGCTGAAGACTTTGGCAGGGGCGTTGCTGTTTTGTAGGCATCTGCTGGAGACTTTGGTAGGGCCGTTGCGGTCTTGTAGGCATCTGTTGGAGACTTTGGCAGGGGCGTTGCTGTTTTGTAGGCATCTGCTGGAGACTTTGGCAGGGGCGTTGCTGTTTTGTAGGCATCTGCTGGAGACTTTGGCAGGGCCGTTGCGGTTTTGTAGGCATCTGTTGGAGACTTTGGCCGGGGCGTTGCTGTTTTGTAGGCATCTGCTGGAGAATTTGGCAGGGCCGTTGCTGTTTTGTAGGCATCTGCTGGAGACACTAGCAGGGGCGTTGCTGTTTTGTAGGCATCTGCTGGAGACATTGGCAGGAGCGTTGCCAGCCTCCAAGCTTGAGGGGTATAACCTTAGATCCTGTAGAATTATGGCATCTCCAACATAAAGAAAGTGACGAGAAAGAAGGTATCTGTACATATGTTATACCACTCACAATGGAACGGAAGAGCGCCGCAGGCTTAATTTTTCCACCGTAACCCCAATTGAGGTAGATATTTCGTGCGTAAAATGAGTGTAATATTAATTATTACATTCAGAAAGAAGGAATATTTTTTTTCGTGTCTCGCTGTCGTCAAGTTACTTTAAATAATGATTTATTTAGAAATATTCACGGTTGATGCTAATTATTCAATGAATTCGCTGATTTGAACGTATCCTGTTTAAATACTGTTTTCGAAGCAGATGAATGACTTTTCAGATCGTATCATTAAAAACGGACATGAAAATAAAAATATTAAAATTTTTGCAAAAAATAGATAAACGATTTCATTGTCGCGTACCGATTGTTTTTTCTTCTTCTTGTAAACATACACATCTCCAGGACATTATCATGGGAAAATTAATAACCTAACACCAAAATGATGGTAATGTATTATAAATAATGTAATTAGTTTTGAAGTTAAATGATAGAAATAAGAACATAATTTTATGACTTAAAATTTAACTTAACGGTTAAACCATAAGTTATATAACTATGAAAATTATTGAAGTCAAGATTAGCGATTAATAAATAAAAAAAATTGAAACACAAAAAAATGTATTCAGTAATTAAATATTACAATTTGGGTCTTACTCAAAGGTTATTCAAAAAAATAAAATATGGAATTATTGTTTAATTTTTTTTAAATATCAAATTATGAAAGTTAAAGTTATTTTCTTATCAGACATTTGTGAATTGGATATTTTGAGAATTTAAATTCACTGAGAAATATTTCTGGAATGACATTTATTTTCAAAAAGATTCGCTGTTTGAATGGATACCAAAACGAAATTCTGATTTTGAAAGAACAAAAAAAATATTTTCGTTTTCTATTTTTTTCCTTGAAAACTGTAGAAATATTGAAACTGTAGAACACAAATGAATTACAAAGATTACTCAAAATAATAAATAAACAAGTCACAAATTTTTCGCAAAAATGCACACAATGACTGTAAAATATATTACAATTATTTTGAAATGGGCACGATAATCTTTCAAATGCACATATAAAGCGTGGTGTTGTCTCTCTCTCTAACACTGCTTAAATCATAAATCTCGTTGTAATATAAAACGAGATAGAACGACTTTTATGAGTCCATCTCAGTTTGTGTTGTAAAGTACACGAAAATTCCCTACTGCTATCGATGGATCGTATACTAAACGTGTAATGATCCGCCCTTTCTACTTCAAACTTTTCCTTCTCTTCTTTCTACGATAAATTTTCCTTAAGTCCCGTAGGTAACTTTTCCATAAGGCTTTGGTTATATATATATCCGGGGAGGGAAGGTCCTCCCTGCCGTCTTTTCTTTATTACACACCCCTTCAAGTGTGTACATCCTAGTTTGTCTACGTGACGTACGACCTTGAACGTACTCATTTCACGTGACGGTTCAGTATAAAAAGGCTTCACCGAACGTTGTGTTGGTTTTTTGTTTCTCGGTTTAGAAACCTAGTTATCTATGTATGTGTGGTATCCCTTGGTTCTTTTGAGATAGAGTGAGTTGAATCCATTACCGCTGTGTTTTAAAACCATTTTATAAACCTTATCTTCTAAGTCGCCTGCTCCCCCCCCCCACTAGCTACTCGATTCTACCTATCGTAGGGTAATGTGAATATAATAAAGTGTTAGATTTTATATATGTGATATACATACGATAAATTTATGGTGTTAGTTGTCGGCGCCATCCATGTATATATTTTAGGAGGGGAAGGAGAGGAAAGGAAATGAATTTTTTTCAAGCTAAGATTGACTCCTCCTCTTACCAAACAAAACTGATGGATGATAATTTGAGCAAGGCAATCGATATCTGCGTGTCTGGATATCACAACCGGCCGGGTCTCCCCTTGTTCCAAATCGGCAACCGTCACGCCAGAATAAAGAAAACCAGGTCTCATCACCAATTTCAGAATTGCCCCAATCTCATACACCTCCAGGAAAATCTACTTTACTGAGTGTAGAAGGGGAAAACCATGACATCCCTTGTCACGAATCTAGTCGCGAAAATGTGACACGCAAGGTCCTAAGTTACGTGCCACCTCTAGAAAACGTTGTAACTCCCACGCCGTCGGGGATTTACATCCCTTTCTAGGTCAATACATAGATAACACACGACGATCTTGTCGACATTTAGCCTGCTTTTTAACGATAGGTTGTGTGCCTACCCATTCAGCCAATTATCATGTGAGATATATGTAAGGTCTACTCGAAATGCCAAATTTAGGATGAGGACTGTCTGTATTTTAATATTCGGTTCTAGTAATTATTTTATGAGGTTACTAGCATCCTCGTGTACTAGGTATGGGTAACTCCTACTGAATACCTATCCTCTCAGGTAGGTTTAACCGGATAATTGGTTTGATTTTTGCATTTAATTTAAAGAGGCTGCCTACCTCTCGAAAGGTACCTGTTGAGAAAAGTTGTTCGGTTGGTAGTTTTATCTCGGAGATTACCATCTCCCTCTTTCGACTTTAGATTTGTTTTTGTGCATCCCAATTCGTAACTTAGAAAGTCAAACAATAGATGAAAAGTATTAAATTAGAAAGTCAAATAACAGAAGAAAAGTATTCATTCTGTTTTGTCTGGTTGCATCCGATCGCTTTCTATTTGGGCGGTCATACGCTAGCGAAACTTCCCCTTTGACTGACTGTACCTGCGTCTTGTCCTATATATGAAAAGTTCATCGGCCCGTCTCCCTTTTCCAGCTGGTAGATAGTCTGATTGACACATTCCCTTTCGAAACATTATTTGGACGACAGGGGTTGTAAACTTGGATGCTGTATCCGTCCTTTAAAGGGACTTCTGTTGTTTAATAAATAATATTAAAAAAACTCACCCTGCTAGTCACCTCCAAATCCTAGTGTGAAGCTTACCTGGTTACACACTATATAGCTAAATCAGTTTAATTTTCGGTCTCCTCCCTACCGGCATTCCATTACATTAATCATTTTCTCCTTTTAAGTCCTTGTAATTTGTTCCATTTTGGTCCCCTCCCTACGACTTTAAAAGGGTAATTAAATATTCCTGTAAATAAAATTGTACCTCCCTAATCTGTCAGGATTCGAACCCACAGTTAATGATATATTTGTTTCTCTGGTTTTCGGTCTCCGTGGATAAATGCCATCTCGCCAAATCAATAACCTAGCCCGATTAAACACTTCCCGCCTTTAAGTACGTTCACTCTGTTTTAAAAACGCAATCATTATTTTTATTATTTTCATGTTTTTAAGACAAGCAATCTAGTTCGAACTGTATACGAAATCACGTTTAAATCAACACAACTTTATAACACAATCGCGATTGCACAACACCTGGCGCCCCTGAGGTGGGTTTTTACAAAACGGCGCTCTACAAATTATCCAATTATTATTATTGTCATTATTATTAATTGTTTTCTCACTGAGTCCAACCACTTTCACTTCACACAAAAACCGTTCCAATAATATTTCACTTTAATTCAAAACCCAACAAAGCTTTCTAACGCCATCTGAATTCACTAATTCACTGCAATTTCAAACAACACTTCTCATTTGTATCGATTTCACGGAGCTGTCAACGTACTCAAGTTCAAAACCTCACTCCCTGTACCTGCGCCCTGTCCCGTGTGAATGTGTTTACTCCAGGCCTGTCTGTCAATAAATCTTCCGTCGTTGTCTAAACAAAAATTTTTTTTGAGCACGTTCGTTTATTATTTATCGTTTATTTATTTTCGTGATTATTCAAACCATCACAAACGCCACAAAAATATAGAAGGTGTTAAGCATTTCAAACATATAAGATTTGTAACAAGGTGTGTGTGCATCACTTTACTTACATCTCATCTATGGCCTTGGTGTGTTGGACCTTTAATAATAATAATAATAATAATAATAATAAATTCTTTATTCCAGGATGTGGGGAGGTTAGTGCAATCCCACACATCCCATAGATGAGATAAGTACAAATAATATTTACATAGAGTAACATAAATAAAATAAATAAAAAGAGATTAAAAAATTAAAAACGAAATTAAGTTAAAGCAGAAAAGCACGGGAATCCAACGGATCTAAGATTGTGGGAGCAAGTATCTTTCTCAAATGGTCTTCAATGCTCGATCCTGAAGTCAGACGCGATTCTATGATAATAGTGTTTCTGGAATGGTTTATCCTTAAGTACCTACACATTGTCATTTTGCTATTGGTTAAATTGACAGCCCTGGAATTCTGACTTGGAGAGTTGCCAAACCTGAGGGAGCAAGGATCTGTGATTTGCATTGGAAGCAGTCGTCATTCTTTGATCACCAGCCCAGAGCAGCGGGCATTTCCTCTTGGCTGAGGTTCGACAAACACATTCGCCAATTTTTGTGAGCATCAGCTTTGCATATGAAACATTGACCATTGGATTGATAGAATTGGATGGCATCTGCCGATCCTCATTGGTCAAGGGGACCCTTTTGGAGACCAGCAGCGTGAGGCTGTTTTGTATTGGACTACAATATTATTTTTTTGATAATTTATAAACTGAGAGTTGCTCTGAAGAACCGGAATCTACTACATCGCATCAAGAACGAACTGGTATCACACCTTCATTTTACCTATGCAAGCCCTTTACCATACAGATTATATAGTAGGATGCTAATTAATTTCTTTTTTATTACGTCTTTTTTGTTGTAATACATTTTAGTATTCCTAAATATTTTTTATTTGTAGATAATAAACCCATCCTTACTTTTATCTGTTGCCACTTAATCCCACGGTTACAAATACTTTCATTTAAATTTACCTAAGAATCCAATTATGTAAACCTATTGTTTTCAGAATAGTGACAGAAAAAATGGTTATTATTCCGAGGTGTCAAAACAAAGTATAATATTGAAGACCTGTAAACGAAAATAAGATTATTTTATCTAAAATATGTATAGTATTTTTTTATTATCAGGTGGACTACCTCACAACTGTATATCATTGCCGTGTAACCTTTTAATTAGGCTCTGTAAACAGCAAGCAGGTGTTTGCACAATTCCAGGGCCTGATGGAGTTTGGCGTTTCTACACAGTGCTGGGTTATTACCTCATTAAGATGGCTAATTCTTTCATATAATCTACATAGCACGTGTATTATTGTGTTTAGTAAGATTTTAATTAGGTATTGAAAATGTCACCATTGTTACTGTTTTCATTATTTTTTTACATTAACACCGCACCAGATAATAATTTCCCGCAAGTCCTGCCTATGACGTATATTGGGTTGATGTGTGGAGGATCTTTATAAGGAAAGGAAGGAGAGAAAGTTCTGGGAACGAAGAAGGTACATATGGGAGTTTGGAAGGTGAGTATGTCCAGAAGTTACGTATGAAATAATTCATCCCTTTCACAGCAGTTCAAGGCGATGATTCAAGATAGTTCAGCTGGAGAAGACAAAGAGTCTCTCTCAATTGGCTTCTCCCAATCAGGCCCACGCAGCTGGTGTGAGCAGACGCATTTTCCGTCAAGACCTTGACTAACCTCACCACATGAACCTGGGAACTCCTGCAAATTCACCATACGTAGCGAACAACTTAGGGTGGCCTATGACAGAGGTGTTTGCTATCAAATTATAGATCCTTATGAAAGAGGAATATTCAAGCCAATATTGTATATATTCTTAGCGTGCCTAATACTACCACGAATACAGGTATTAAAAGTACATGATCTCAATTTAACGAAAAATCATTTTCAATTTTTAGTTATTTACTTTGATTGATTTTTAAGCCCTAATTGCAATATTTAATCATTGAAAATAACATCAATCAAACTCTATTTTCATTTGATTAAGAGCTGTTAATCATTACCAGGGATTAATAATTTTCGTTTTAAAAACTAACATTGCAAACATGAAAATCATTTATTGAATCAAACGAACGTTTGAAATTAAATTACGTTAGACAACATTGAGCGATACCGTTTATAAACTTTCATATGAAGCTATCCCTTTAAAAATTAATTATTACTTTGTGTATTAATTATCTGGAAAATATATTTATAGGAAGAAGCTGTGTCACGTTTAAAAGATTATGCTCAGACACTGATTTTTTAAACGCGAACCACGTTAAATTTATAAAATTCTTTTCGACCGATTATGTCAGAAAACTACTTATTCCATTGATACATATTTATTTTTGAAGTGAAACTTCTCTACGCGCGTCATGCATTTTCGAGGACCGGAGTAAAACCGACTCATGACCGTCACGAAAAACAGTGATCATTTGGTGGTGGGGGTACGGGATCCCCACCACCGCTCACCGTTCACTGTCGCTCTCTCACCGTAGTCGCTTACTGAGGTGAGGGAGCCACTGACGAACGTTCTCTCTCTCTCTTCTCTCTTTTCCTCTCTCTCTAGCCAAAGACGCCACGCCAGGCATCAGCTGCTTGCTTCGTATACTGCACGGTGAGTGTAATACGAGTGAAATACGTAATTGATTGTGGTTTATTCGATTTGGAACAGAGTTTTAGTGTCAAAAATGAGTAGTGACAAGATAAAAGTGAGAAAAACATTTGTGGCACAAGAATAATGAAATGAAAAGAGAGAGAGAAGAATACTAAAAGTTTCACTTCCATCGTGCGAAGGCTTGCCACACACTGTATTTTTTTTTCATCGAAATTCTTTCTTTTTTTATGTTCTGCTTTCAGTTTTAATTAAAAAAAAGTTTGAATAGAAGAACAACAGCACAATTGAATAACAGCAGTTTTGATTGAAAAATTATCACTTTATAGTGTCATTATCGATAGCCACTCCATGTTTAAATTTCCATCTAGAAAATATTTAAAAAAAAACGCTTATTGACAATCGCTTAGATCATCGGTTCCCCATTGGTGGTACGTGTACTCCCCAGGGGTACGTGAGGTTGCTTAAAAGGGTATGCACACGCACTGTATGATGTAAACTGGGTGGTACGGACTTTTGGCTACAAGTGGTAGGCAAGTTTGGACGCTTTCTTGAATAGGCATTTAAGAAAAACTAATCGGAAACAAATGGCTTAGAGCTTAGATCTTTGTCGTGCAACGAAGGGGGAATCAAATAGAAATTGACTTCGTAATCTAAAAAAAATGCTCTGTACGTGGCCTCCGCGGTCGTGGGATAAATCTCTCGAATAACAATCCGGAGGTCGAGGGTTTAAATCCCGGCATGCACAAATAAATTGTATCGGATTAATTTGCGTCATTTATTAATTAAAAGTAATATACAGGGAGTCCGCGGGTAAAATGCGCTAACTTTGTGAGGTGATTTCGCATGATGGTAGAAGTAAAAAAGATAGATAGCTTTTTCAAAATTCAAATGTTTTTTTTCCGATAAAAAAATATTTTTCAATAGAAAAATATTAATTTTCCCATACAAAAAATTAATTAATCTTTTAAACCTTAAATCCATGAAATTACTTAAAAATATATCAATCTTTTTTAATTAAAATCAAATATAATCACCCCCTGAAGTTAACGCACTTTACCCCCGGATACCCTGTACGGAATATATTTGCGGCACGTTCCAGAGTGGAATATACTCTCAGTATCGCCCTTGTGTAAGACCACTATTCAGATATTAAACGTTGCTTAAAATAGCTTTAGCCGTATTTGGTGACAAGATCTGAATAGCCAGGTACTCCACCACCTTCCTCTTTCCCGTTTCCTTTCCCTCCCCACTACTTTCTGCCTCACAACTTACCCTCATAGTCTAACTTGCTCCAGACGGAAGCAATCGGGTTACTTGTGGAATTTTCATTAAAAAATGGGTTAATACATCTTAAGTAATTTCCTTTTAATATCACGGAACACATTTTCAATAACCTTGTATATAAACCAACCGGTTTCAATTCAGCCTAAACCGTCATCAGGCTTACATAAAAACATACTTCATTACAAACACAGTTTTATTCAGATGGGAAACATTAAAAATATGTTTTAAATTCAACTGAAAGCATAGGTTTATACGTAAACATTCAAAATTAAGAACAAAACAAGAAAAATAAAATAAAAAATATTTTTATTCATATTTCACATTATGTTATAAACCCATACGTCACCAAAATACTATCTATACTATGATGTTGCACACTTTAACGTTGTACGAAATGTTGGCTAAAGCAGGAGAAAAAAATAACAAGAAAAAAAGTCAAACGCGATAATGCTTTCGCATGAGAAATTATCAAATTACGATTTTTTTCATACAGTTTATCTTTAGAAAGTAACGGAATCCCAGAGATAACAGTTTTAAAATCTATTTGCGTCCACACAAGTGAAAATCAATTTTAAAATCAAGGTCCCAATCAATCACCTGCCCTTCGAATATTAACTAGGCGGCCGAGCTAAGCCGCCCCCGCCCTGAACTCTTCCGGCGCCCGGGGCACAGAGGGGGTGAGTAGGTTATTTTATATACGGGCTGGTAGCGGTGTGTGAAATAGTGCACTCTGCATAATACAGTGCTATCCGCCCTGAACAGGACCAGAACATGCATTATGAGCAGGGACTGGTAACAGGGATGGACAGGATTTCTGGTGAAGGGATGATTCCAATTTATGCCTTTAAATACTCTACGTGTTTATATTTATTTAATTCTGACAGTTTGGAGCGAGACAGGTTATTGACACGTTGACAGACATATAAAACCGACGTAGAAGATATATCTCCCACTCACATCTTAGCTAGTAAAGAGGTATCCGTAATCTTGTACTCGGTTAGTAACAGAAGTAATTCATCTCGGAGTATCATTATTGTGAGAATACTAGAACCTACCACAAACCAAGTAACAAATATACAACAGCGCAGCAGATAGAAACTACCGAACTTAATGATATAGTATACATAGAAAAAAATGTGTTTATAAATATAGAAATATGTAGCGTATGCTAAAATGAATATTAACATGAAGTTGATCCATTGCGAACAGTGACTGCATAAAAATAATGATTGCGACTACCATTAACAGGCTAATCTAAGCTATTTTTCACACTCGAAACGAAAAACACTTTTTTTTTCGCTTTTATTTCACGAGTCTAGTAGAATTTTGAAAGAGATGGGATTGGGCGCGAATTTGAGTAATCTGAAAGTATTTTCCCTGTTGTACGCTGATGATGGGATGATCATTGCTAACAATGTGAAGGATTTACAGTCTCTCGTGTTTGTACGAACGAAATATATATGACGAATGAGTTGATGATGAATGTAAGTAAGTCTAAAGTCATGGTGTTTGAGAGAGAGAGTACGAAAACAGTGTGCAATATAGTTATGAAGGACGAATACTTATAGCAGGCGAATGAGTTTGTGTATTTAGGAAGTATATTTACGAGATATGGGAAGGCTGACAGATATATTGAATGAAAGGTAAATGTAGGTAACTAATGGAGGATTGGCGCTAACAATAAAATGTCCAAAGAAACGAAGCTAGCAGTCCACAATGGAGTGCTGGTACCTACTCTGATGAATGACAGTGAGGCATGGAACTGACAGAGGAAGGATGAAATGAGATCCCTGATGCGTATGTGTGGTAAAACCATGTATGATCGTGTGAGAAATGTGGAGATCCGCAAAGAATGAAAGGCTGATGTAAGCGTAATGAGTAAGATTAACAAAGGGACGCTTAGATGGTTTGGGCATGCAGAGCAAATGAATGAAGAAAGGAGTGTGAGAAGAATATATGACGCAAATGTGAATGGTAGAGGAAGTCGGGGACGCCCGAGGAATACCTGGCACGGTCAAGTGAATTAGATACTTGCATCGGGCCATATCAAGAGTTAGAATAATAAAAAGACTATGTATGAATGTGAATGAGGCAAGGAGTGTGTGCCAAAAATGAGTTGTTGTTGTTTGGCGGTCCGTCCTCTTGACCTATCCTTGCGTGGAAACGGCGTAATTCTAAGTTAGTTACTTACTAAAATTTAATTCGCCAGTTCGTCCCTGCGTCCTTCTGCTTATAGTTTATGTGCAGATACGAGTGCTATATTAAATATTTTCAAAATGCAAAGTACGACTATTTGCCGATGATACACTTATATATATTATTGGAGAAAACTATGAAGAACTAATACATATTTTAAATAATGAACTAGATAATGTATCAAGATGGCTAAAAATAAATAAGCTTAAATTAAATACAAAAAAAACAAAATGTATGGTAATTGGTTATAAGAAAACATCCAGTGAAAGCAAAATCAAAATTGATGGTGAAATTATTGAAAATGTTACCAATATAAAATACTTGGGAGTTATAATAGATTCCAAACTGAACTTTAACAAACATGCGGAATATACCCAAAAGAAAATTGGTAAAAAAATATCTTTTTTGGGAAGAATTCGCCAAAAACTGTCCGAAAAAACTGCAATCACCATTTATAACTCCATTATTGCTCCACATTTTAATTACTGCTCAACTATCCTTTTCCTGTGCAACGACCGAGAGCAAAATAAATTTCAAATTCTTCAAAATAGGGCATTGAGAATAATACTCAGACGAAATAGGTATTCAAAAGTAAATAAAATGTTAAACGAACTAAATTGGCTAACGGTGAAACAGATGTTGACCTTGAACACGATGATATTTTTACACAAAATTGTAAACAACCTGCTACCCAAATATTTTTCGAATAAAATTGTATACAACAAGGACATACACAAACATAAAACTAGGACGTACAATCAAATTAGACTACCAAAGAAGGACAAAGCGAATACCCAGAATAGTATATTATATAAAGGGATGAAATACTATAACGCGCTGCCGGAAAACCTTAAGTCTGCCCCAATTGAAAAGTTCAAGATGTTGTGTAGGAGCCACATCAAGCAAGAAAAAAAAACATAGTATATTTGTATGCAATAATTAATTAGTCATTTGTAAACTTAAATGTACAAATTACTAAAATAAAAACAATAAATAAAAAAAAATATAAGTATTATTTCATGGCGTAGTATTAATGCGAAGTATTCCCACTCGCTGCGGAATGGCCCGGCCTTTTGAATGGATGTGATTTTACGAGTTGATGCCTTTTTTGCACTTTTTCAATTATTCATTTCGAAAATTGGTTGAAAAGTTTTCTGACTTTTTTCAATACAATAGAGTGTATTTATTTTATTTTTCAATAATTGAATTAAATCAGCAGTTTCAGGACAGATGCGGCGCTGTTGTATATTTTTTTAAGTGGAGTGATTTTGTACTAGTGTTGAAAATTTAAATTGTAGGTCAAATACTATATATAAGGTTTTCGTTTTTCAATCGCTGATAAAACTGGCAAATTGGATTTTAACGAATAGTAAAGTCAATTATTTTTCCAGATTCTTTTATAATGTTAATTTTTAACGTTTAATTTTTGAGGTTTTTTTAAATTGAATAAAATGTTCTATTTTTTGTGAATGTTTTGTCGTTTTATGTGAAATATGCCCGCTGAGACCTAATGTTCTATCAAATTGAAGTGAGCAATAACTTGAATTCTAAAATGTAGGTTTTAAAGGGTCAATAATGGAAATTTATTATAATATTTTTTGTTCGAAACTGCAATATATGTAAATGAATATATTTGTAATCATTCATTGTTAATTTATAGTACTTGATTATCATCTTGTTCAATTCCATTTGAAAAATAAACCACGCTTGCACCCGTAAAACATCAATTCACTTAAACCAAATTTTCCAAGGAGTGAAATTTTTCAATCTCAATTAATGTTTAAAATATGTTTTTTTTTTAAGTTTTCGATATATATATATATATATATATATATTTTTTTTTAAAAAAGACAAACATAGATAAGTAACAAAATTTTGCTTTACGGGGTGGAATAATAGGAAGGAGTTGGTTTTCAAAATCTCATGCAACTTGCGACCTCTTTTAAGGTTTTGCGTGCAAAATTTCATCAATCTTCTTCAATGTATTCGAAGGTCGCGAGATCAAATCCCGGCGTGCGCAAGTAAATTTAATTCGTTTAATTTGTGTTTTAAAAAAAGTGTATCGTATATTTTCACGCAGTATCGCCCTGATCTAAGACCGCCATTTAGAATTGAAACGTTGCGTGAAATGGCTTTAGCCGTTGATTGGTGACCAGATATGAATAACCAGGTACTTCCTCACCTTCTTATTCCTCTATTTCTCCTTCTTATTACCTTTTGCCTCACAAGATGACCCAATTGTGGATGCCATAGTCTCATCAGTTCCAGACGGTTGGAAGCAGTTAGAACTAACTCGTATTTACATAAAGGAAGATAACAATGCAATGAAACGAAAATAAAAGATACTAAATGAAGGGAAATTAAGACGAAAATAGACTACCATCTACAGTCGAACCTACATGCTGCTTCCCCGCAGGCGTAGGCAGAGATGACGGACTGAAATTACTTGGTCTTGGCACACACTTCTTGCCTCTATTAATCTGATTCACTTGATCGAACGAAATTTTATCACACAAAAGCCTGAGTGATCTCATTTCTACAGCATTCAATCTACTTTAATCTTTCCTCTGCCAGTTCTATGTCTCAATGACACACATCAGGACAGGTACCAGCACTCCATTGTAGAATGCTAGCTTCGCTTCTTTGGATATTTTTTTGTAAACGCCAACCGCGTTCAGTCTACCATTAATGAAAAGGGAATAAAAAAAATAAATGTTCATTATTAGTAATTATTTTCAAAAATTACAAAACTATTTACACATTCATATTCTCCACATAAATAGGTAAATGTCTTATAATTAGGTCAGTCACTTCGTGTTGAGTGATACGTCTAATCATTATTATCTCCTAGATTCCAACTTGACTTGTATATTGAATGCTAATTGGATTAAAAGATTACTTTGAGAGTATTACCTCCAACGACGTGTGATTCGAGGATTGGAATTAGTTAGGTAAATTGTTAGTTTCAACAATTGCGCAAAATGAATTTACTAAAGCTCTACCAATCTCGTTGAAATATAATTTGTTTTCTAAGCTCCGAAAATTTGAAGATAAAAACTATAATTTTCACTGAAGAAATTTAATTTATTTATTAAAGCCTTATTATTCTTTTATAAAACGATTTCATAAATAAAAAATATGTGTAAAATAAAGCATGAATACAATAATACTTGTCATGTATTATTGCATTTATTCATTACGGTTTAACGATCCCCATAAATATGTATAGGAGTAGAAAAAGAAATATATTTATATGTAAATATAATGTTAACAGGTTATTTAAAATATATTGTAGGATTAATCGTTATTTAAATTAACTAAAAAGTGCTGAATTTTTCCAAATTGCAATCGAAAATATCAGCAAGATTTATTAGTTCATTGCCCAATCTATGTCATCTCTCCATATCAAAATGTAACGCTTGTAAATTGTTTTATTTTTATTTACGTGAATACGAATCTTAACTGCTCCCAACTGACTGGAGCCAGTGAGACTATGGCATCCCCAATTGGGGTTTGTTGAGAGGCTGAAGGTAGTGGAAAGGGGTAGAAGATGGGAAAAAGGAAATTGTAGGTAAAGGAGTACCTGGCTGTTCAGTTCAGACAGTGTTTAGCAAACATCGTTAAAGAAATTTCAAGCAAAGTTTCAATTCTTAATGGTGGTCTCACATCAGGGCAATACTGACAGTATATTCCACTCTGGAACATTCCGTAAGTATAATATATATTATAATTTTTTTGGTAAACTAATGCTTAAGACAACATTTTTTTTTTATGCATAGCACAAAGGGTAACAATTATTTTATAAGCACTAATTATTAGCGTGAAACACTCATCCACATTGAAAAATCTCCTGATAAAAGATACATGACGCCAACGGGACTTTAACCCGTGACCTTTCTGTGAAACCTGTGAAAGGACACGGGTTCAAGTCCTGTTGGCGTCATGTATCTTTTATCAGGAGATTTTTCAATGTGGATGAGTGTTTCAGGCTAATAATTATTGCTTATAAAATAATTATAGTTTATATATAATTCTGTATGAATAAATTTTGAAATAATACAAATTTATCAAATAAAATTTAATTGCGCATGTCGGGATCTGCGCACGTGATCTTCGGCTTACCCGTGACCCTCAATTACGGAGGCAGTCAGGGGCCATAGTTAAGTAAAGCATTATAAGTGTGTCATTTGGTGTTCCAGTTTTACACGATGTCAAATTTCTCTTACTTCCAACGATTTCATCTATTTACTTTCAACAGTTATTCAATTGAGTCAAAGGCCTAGTGCAAATTAGCGACATCCTTTAACTGGTATTCATAGATTACGCTTTTTGTTCAGTTCTGTAATTTTCTTTTCAATGTATTGTGTCATTCATTATCTTTTCTGTACTCTTCCACTACTCGATCTCGATCAGATACTCGATCTCAAATTATCCCCTCGAACAATGTCTTTTTTTTCACAAGGCAATTCACAATATACACGGTGTCTGGAAACTCGTAGTACAATCAGGAAACTGGTCAATCTACAACATATTTGGACAAGATTTTGTTGTACATATTTTTTTTATTTGAGCTTTTGTTTGAGTAAATTGAGATTTAAGGCGAAGCTTTGCCAAATCACTATTAAGATTAATCTTTATAACGAATTGGTGTACATTATGAATACAAAATATGCTTTAGATGAATTGAAGGTTTTCCTATCGCTTTGCTTAAGTAGAATACAAATAAATATATAAATTATTCAATAAAAAATATAAATGCAAACTACTAAAAAAATATGTTTTCAAAAGAAATGTATGAACGCATAAAGGAAACAACTTTTTAAAAATACAGTAGGTATTATAGCAAGATTATCTGTTACAGTTTCACTTGATGATTGTTTTGCTTTCTTATAAATAAAATGTTTTTAGTTTAAAAAATGGTTCTTATATATATATATATATATATATATATATATACTTTTGCATCTACATGACATCTGAAAATCGAGACTATTAGGTACTGCACTAAAATGTTTTAAGCTGTTTAATCCTATCCGTTATTCCTATTTTGAAATCATTTATTCCGCTTTATACCCGCAGTAGCTAAGGCGTTTGGTACCGTGCGAGGTCATAAAGCGTACTGGCTGTAGCGTCACTCAGTATCAGCATAAAAATTTCAGTAATTCACTCAGTGCTACTGGAGTACGATGCTGAAAGACTTGTTCCCCAATACCCACTCAGGTAAGCAATTATCTCTAAACTTTCTGATTATTTTTCGTCGCTTTTTTATTTTTGATGTAATTGCGTTATACGAGGATGCGTATAAAAAAAAAAGAATTTTATCCCTGAAAAATGACTTATTCAATTTTCTTAATACTTTTCCTTTTTACTCCCAAAGCACGAAAGGACTGACTGATACAGGCAGGGTATATTGGCTTACGTCTCAGAGATTGCTCTGTCTCATACTCGTAGTATTCAAACCCAGTATTATCATGGATTTTACTTTTGAATGTGTTTTTCTTTCAAATTAATACAAAATGAATTAAATAAATAATTATTGCTGACATCTGCTGAGTGATGGTATCATAACAAAAAGTTTTGCTGACGTCTGTTGAGTAACAAAGACATCTGCTAAGCGTTGTTACTAAAAAAAAAAACAGTTGTCGCCGACTTCTGCTGAGCCATGGTATCACAACAAAACAGTTGTTGCCGACTTCTGCTGAGCCATGGTATTACTACAAAACAGATGTCGCCGACTTCTGCTGAGCCATGGTATTACTACAAAAAGGTTGTCGCCGACTTCTGCTGAGCCATGGTATTACTACAAAACAGTTGTCGCCGACTTCTGCTGAGCCATGGTATTACTACAAAACAGTTGTTGCCGACTTCTGCTGAGCCATGGTATTACTACAAAACAGTTGTCGCCAACTTCTGTTGAGCCATGGTATTACTACAAAACAGTTGTCGTCGACTTCTGCTGAGCCATGGTATTACTACAAAACAGTTGTCGCCGACTTCTGCTGAGCCATGGTATTACAAAAAAACAGTTGTCGCTGATTTCTGCTGAGAGTCGGCATTGCAATAAAGAGTTGTCGCTGACATCTGCTAAACGGTGGTATCACAGTAAAAAGTTTTCGCTGACATCTGTTGAGTAACAGTAACATCGAGTATAAAATCATATCCAAGAATAAAGAATATTATCGTGTCTAGATTACATAAGGACACAACAGTAGAAGAGATCCGGGCACATCTGGAGAAAAACGAAATAACAAAAAGTGAAATAGAAAAATTCATCGCACATTCTCAAGAATACGCAGCTTTCCGTATAGGTGTAACGGAGGATCTATACGAAAAACTTTTACGGGAAGATTTATGGCCTCGAGGAGTACCGGTAAGACATTATCGGTACTTAAAACCAAAACAAAATCCTATTGATGATAATCAAAACCGGACCAAAGTGAATGAAAATGCCGCCGCGAAATGACTAGAGAACCCCCTAAAAGTGAATTCTCTCCCTTGCACAATTTTTTACCAAAATGTACGGGGATTAAGATCCAAAACCGATGATTTCCTACAAAGTGTAATAATACAGAACAACGATCTTATATTACTATCAGAGACATGGCTTAACGACAGCATTTACAATAGTCAACTCTTCGATCAACGGTATGACGTGTTCAGAAAGGACAGAACCTCGGGACATTCAAGGGGAGGAGGAGTACTGCTAGCCGCGAGACGTGACCGTGCAACTCAAACCCAGAGACTTACCTATCTGGAAAGTAAAGACGAGAATATGTGGATAAAGACATGCCTAAATGATTTTGGTGTTATTTACATATGTGTTGTGTACATTCCACCGGCATCGCCAAATAAAACATATACCGATTTTTTTGATAAGATTACTGAGAATTTTAACTTTTTAATCAATAAAAAGATTATTATAATAGGTGACTTCAATCTAAAATCTAGTAACAAAGGCACCGAAATGGATCTCATATATTTTATGAATCTTTTCCAAATGGAACAAAGCAACTCTATTACAAATGTGAAGGGAAGCACGCTGGACATTGTTATCAGCAACATTGATTTAAAAGTATATAAATCCTTATACTCACTAGTTAAAGAAGACGCTTATCATCCATCGTTGTGTATAGAGATTTCGCCGAACAAAAACACAACCAATTGTCAAACACGAAACTTGTGGAATAATATTGATAATAGTGTTAGGCGAGGATGGAACTTCGAACATGGCGATTTTAAAGCTCTTTATTGCCATTTACAATCTTATGACTGGCAACCTTTGAAGGACATAAATGATGTTAATTTAGCGACACACTTTTTCTATTCCATAATTTATAAATATTTTGATATGTGTTTCAAAATTAAGCGCACTCCGAGGAATGGTAGAAAATATCCTAAATGGTTTTCTAGTGAGATTGTTAGCGACATAAAACTCAAATTCAAACATTACAAAAAATGGAAGAAAACTGGAATGGTGAGTGACCGGGAAATGTTTTGTCTACTTAGAACAAAAATAAAACGCAGTATTCGATTAGCACATGTGCAATATATTAATTCTATTGAAAAAAATATCAAATGCGATCCCAAATCTTTCTGGAAGTATATCTCGTCCAGAAGAAGTGATGGCGGGTTTGTTGACCATGTTACTTGGAATAATCAGTCTTTCTCAGGAGCAGATATTCCAGAAGCATTTGCAGACTATTTTAAATCAACTTATAGTAAGGAAGCTGCGGACTTGAAATCTTTTATACCTGGAAAAAATACGCCAACAAAAGCACAGAATGTTGATATTCAAAATATTACAAACACTGACATCACCGCTGCTGTTAAAAAATTAAAATCCAAAACTTCTTTTGGACCGGATCTTATTCCGTCATTCGTGTTAAAGGGATGCTTTGAGCCCTTATTAACACCTCTCGCGTATATTTATAATCTCTCACTTAACTCCGGAATATTCCCAGACCTGTGGAAAATCTCTAAAGTTACACCGTTACATAAAACTGGTGATAAGGCTTCAGTCTCTAATTATAGACCAGTGGCGATCCTATCCTCTCCAGCCAAGTTGTTTGAACTAATAATTCATAAATGCATTTATACCCAAGTTGAACCCTTTATAATTGACCAGCAACACGGTTTTAGGTCTGGCAGATCTACTGTGTCTAATCTAATGGTTTTTACGGAGTACATATCTCAAGCTCTTGATAGTAACAATCAAGTAGATGTATCATACAATGACTTCGCAAAAGCCTTTGACTCAGTAGATCCGCTTATTCTCCTAAATAAACTCGACCAATTTGGATTTTCAGCGAAACTTCTATGTCTATTTGTAAGTTATTTCTCAAATAGACAACAATACGTAACTTATGGTATTTTCCACTCTTCCAACTTCATCACAAACTCTGGAGTTCCACAGGGGTCGAATCTTGGACCCTTACTTTTCTCGCTATTTATCAATGACATTTACCATTGCATAAAATTTTCCAAGTTTCTCTTATTCGCGGATGACATGAAACTATTCCTTTTAATAAAATCTTTGGAAAATTGCTTGCAGCTACAAAGTGATATAAATTCTATCGTCGAATGGAGTCATACCAATAAATTAGGGTTTAATATTAAGAAATGCTCCATTATGTGCTACACCAAGGCAAACAAAACGATTTACTATAACTACAAAATGTCTTATTCATCTCTTCAGTACATTGTTATTTCAAGAGATTTGGGAATCGCATTTGATACGCACTTAACATTTCACGTCCACATAGAAACGATATGCAACAAAGCTTTAAGAATGCTAGGATTTGTGCTAAGCAACTCCAGACATTTTTGCAGCTCGGCCGCGATTCGTGTGCTATACTATAGTTTAGTACGTAGCATTTTGGAAAGTGGTTCTGTAATATGGGGACCAATGGATTTAACTTACTCTCAAATGATAGAGAAAGTACAAAAGAAGTTTCTGAGATATTTATATCTTAGAGACTTCGGATATTATCCCTGGTTATATCCATCAGCCTTTTTGTCCGGCATGCTGGGTATTAATAGCCTCACCGATAGAAGGAAAACTGCTTTGCTGATAACAGCATATAAACTTCTAAATGGTAACGTCTGTATTCCCGATATTATAGAAAAATTTGAGTTTTATGTCCCCGACAATTATACAAGAGCGCGCAGGCACAGAACCTTTGTCGTTCCAAAATGCAGAACCAACTTACCATTAGTAATGCCGCTCGGAAAAATGATTATGTTACTAAATTACCTGTCCCCTGATATAGATATTTTCCAACTTAATATTCACCAGTTCAAAAACGCTATTATTACTTAATAAATTAAAATAAAATGTATGTTTATTATTGGTTATGTATAACTGTAAATGTGCATTTAAAATAAAATAAATAAATAAAAATAAATCTACTGAGCGTTGGTACCACAAAAAACAGTTGTCGTTGCTGAGCGATGGTATCACAGCAAATATAATTTTATTCTTTGACATTATACTATAGGGATGAATGAATTCCTTGAATCACAAACCGAGAAGATTAAAAGATCTTCCAAACTGTTTCAATCATTTTTACTGCCTTAGATTGTATAATTCCAAAGGAAATTTTAAAAAGAAAAAAACGAAGACTGAAAAACTTTTGCAATTACCTAAGTATTATTGAGTTTTCAAGTCTTATCCGCTCCTCCAATAAAGGGGTGGTGGGCTACAGTAAAAAGCAATGTCATCCCGAGTAATGGATATCCTAATTATGGTATAACGTTTCTAATTTTAACTTTCAGTATGAAAAAATTCAGATGCGCATATTTTCTCTAATATATTTAATATTTCATTCCTTTGAATGTACGACTTCTTAAAGGGAACGATTGCGCGGCGTTTTTCTTACAAAAAGTTAAATTGGTTTTAAGGCCAAAATACCCAACCAAAAATAATTTTACAATACATATTTTTATCTTATATTTCATTATATTTGCATAATACGAAAGGTAAGATTATTTTTTTAGTATTTACCATTAAGTCACAAAGAATTTTCAGACTTAACTCTTAAAAGATGAGAAATTGATTTCTTTGATGACCATTTTTTTTATAATTATTAATCTGTACGGTTTGTGTCATTTTGGTATTGATTTGGGAGTATTTATATTGATGTGAATGTTGTTTTTGATCGACCTTAAAGCTCGTTAAAAATCGTAAAAATTAAAAAAAAAAGAAACGTAAAAATAAATCGTAAAAAGTCAATAATAAATCGTAAATGCAAGGAATTCTGGGCTATTAGATGAATTATTTAGTTTTTTTTATAGAAATACCACGTCCGTAAAAATCCTTCTGTCTGATAATTTAAGCATTTTAATTTCATTGATAAAATGTCGAACTTCAAAAAATTTGCTGGAATACCCTTTTTAAAAGTTAGAAAATATAATATATTTTGTATTCTTTCAATAGATTGTACGACCGGTCGGTGGCTGAGACCACATTGCGTTTGGGTCCCACCCAGGCGTAGTGTGTTCAATTCCTCGGCTGGCTAAGTCCTCCATCACAACACAAGCAACATTTTCCGCTTACCGTGGTGGTAGTAGGAGATTTTTAAATATTTTCAAGTTATTCGTAACCAGGGAATGTATGTCTTTCTTTAAAAAAAAAATTAATATTGTAATGTGTGGTAAATTGTACTAAAGTTACTTCTAACAAAGGCAGAACATAACAGTTTAATACATTTAATATTGTTGATATTTCTACTTAACCTAGTTATATATCTCAACATTTGTAAACCCTTGTTAACAATTTTCGTTATGTGGTTATCAAAAGAAAGATTTGATTGAAAAGTAAATCCTGAGTCTAAGGACGTGTTGTTTCAGAGAATTTAAACATTTCATCAAATTTCAACGTAAATTTTCGGGTTTTGTGAAAGTTCTATTCAAGTTCTGTTATTATATCATTATTATTTAGGTTCTTGGCAGAACTGAAATAAAAAAAGAACTTGAAAAAATCTTTCACAGAACTTGAAAATGAACGTTGAAATTTGATGAATTTTTCAAATTCTCTGAAACAACCCGTCCTAGGAAAACATGAGTTTAAAAAAAATCTAATATTAGGTTATGATTTTGAAAGTTATTCTTATATATGGACCAATTATACCCCAGCGTGGAAAAATAATTTTAGAAGCCAATAAATGTTTATCACATCCTAATAACGTTAAACAATTAAAGGAAAACAATATCTATAAAACGATTTTATCAATTTTACATCCTCATATCATGTAATTATTATTATATCCTGGCATTATTATTATTATTATATCCTGGCATCGTTGCGTTGTTATGCGGATAATACATAAATGGCCTACGGAACCATTTTTGTTCAATACCACGATCTCAGTAAGTGAGTTACATTTTCATGTTATTAGTTTTCAACAAGCTGGCTTATTTCAATGTAGGAATATCAATAAACTTCGGTTGTAAAGTATCCCTCGTAAGGGATGTTCATCTATATGAAAAAATATACCCCTAAACCGCAAAAGATTATATTATGGTCATAAATAATGTAACGTTCTTCTCTCATAGGATGGAATTAAATTAAAATGGACTGAGGCGATCATTCATGCAGTGTGTCCAATATTAAATGTTTAAAAAATTTCTAACGTTGGGTTTTTAAGTATGTATTTATTTTATATTTAAATATTGTAATAACTTTGTATACACCACAACTTTAAAAAAAAAATTAGAGGCACGTTTCAAATCTATTGGTTTCTTCGTCGGAATAAAAGTTTAATGAAAGTGAACACATTTTAGAATAAATAAACAAGTGTAGGTAGACAGAAATTACATATAAACAATAATATTACAATGAGCGATGATAACAAGTTATTATTTTAAAAATCAATTTTACAAAATAAATTTACTATGAAATATGTAATTCTTGCTTTTATGCATATTACAAAAACTTTGATAAATTAACACATTTATGCATACATCAAAAACTTTTATAAATTGACACGACAGAATCAAAGAGCAACTAACGTGTTAATTTTTTTATTTAATAATAATACATTCTGATCTAATGGTTACAAAATGGAAGAAAATAAACAAAAAAAAATCTATATTTAAATGTTGATTATAATACATAAACTTAATTTCATCAGCTCCGCACAGGAGGCACTGTCAAAAAAATGAAATTCGAAATAAATCTAAAGTCTAAATTAATCCACCTAAAAAAGTTACGTTGCACTCTTCCAATGATATTACTGGGATTATTAAAGATAGGTGACCATATTTTAAATATATTTTGTAGAATGCTTCTAACAAGAGAAGTAAACAAAAATTTGAAAGCGAGAATATTTTTAAAATCGTTGGAAATCCTTACTATAAAACCCAATGTTTCCATAGCCCTGTTAGCGATGGAAGTTATACGCGATACAAAGCAGAGTTATGCCTAGGTCAAGTATTTCATCTACAGAGATAAATATTTATATATTATTGGAAGTTTTTTTTGTAGAACCTCGTAACTTGATATTTGTTCATATTTAACAGAAGTTTACTATCAAAACACTATTTGGAGGTTAATCATCAGTATTACACGATCTATACAGACCCAATTTTACGAATCGTGGTCTAGAATTAAAAATTGTAAGTAGGCATTATGCATGTGTCCCGAAACTCAAGGTTATCTTTTGGAGGGCTGACAAGCCAACTTATGACGGACCTGACAATCATAACAACAGAATATAATAACTACACAAAACCAACTTTAATAAAAAAAATAACTTGCCAAGTTAGCGTATTCCATTTTTAGAATCGGGAGATCCTGCATAAGTCTATTAATAAACTATATTAAAGGCTTTGTAATAAAAACAAAAATAAAGAAAGAGAGAGGAATAAAGATTACGACAAAGACAGATAAAAGGCATAGATAGTGGGATTATAGATTATCTGTCGATGGCGGAATAAATTGATTAAATATACAATGATATCGATTTATACAAACGCAGACGGTGCGTCAGAGTACAGAAAATAATTACTTGGAAAGATTTGGTATCGATAAGTGGATTTTGAATTTCGACAAAATAATTGGTAGCACTTATTAGTGTTAATTTAAGTAGGGACATCGCAATATTGAAAATGCTTACACGATGATAAATTCACTATCTCTGTAAACCTTATACATATCAGATATCTGAGCTAGTTTTTAATGAATCCATAATTTGTTTTGAAATATTTGAATCAACCGCGATAAAAGCCGTGTTTAACTTATTATATATAAGACAGTTTGTTGGTATGTAATTAAAAAAATCGTTATATATAAATTTCAAAGTATTTAAATTTTTGTAATTCAACCCCTCGGTCATTCTGTCAGAATGTTGACGTAATTTTTTTTTTTAAATAAAATCCGTAAAAATGGTATTATTCTGAAGGTATGAAAACATAAATAAATGGTTTTGAAAAGTTGAAATTTTATTATTACAAAAAAAACATAATTTTTTAAATGTTAAAATTAATGTTGCAATCATGAAAATTTTTAAAAAATGGCTTACCTTACGTTTTTTCGTATAAACACTGAACGTAAATTGCCGATAGCGATAAAATACACAATTTTTGAGACAAATGTATGAAAAACAATACTTTCACCTCATTTTTTATTTAGTTTCTAACAAAAAAAATATTTTCTCGAAGTTTAAAATATTTTTAAAATTGCGTTCGTAAACTTTAGTTTCATAGGGTTATACATTTTGATTCTTCTGCGCTTAACTTATAGATTTGAAACTAAAACATGATGTTTTCACTTTCTAACACCGTTCAAATTATATTCTACCCTATGACAGTAAGGGAAACACAACGATTTCCACTGGATAACGATCTGTTCCCAAAAGAAAGAACAGCCTGAGGAGTCAAATGTAAAACTTTGTTTTATACTGTTTTTGTTACCACGGATAAAAATTAGAAACACTACGTAAAGCAAAAGTTAAAAGAAAAAAATAATTTCATTATTTTATCTCATCCTTCTCTGAGAGAGATTCTACAGCTCCAAGTAAATTTATGAAAAAAGCACTCTCTAACTACATTTGGGGCGATGTATAATTCTTAACGTGTTCTGCTTATAGGGGAAAAGATAATAAAGGTACCTACATTTGCAGAATATGTTAATTAAAACACCGCAAATCCAAAATATACTTCATAATTAAAAAAAACAATGCTTTAAAGTCTAATAAGGCTTTTTGCTCTTTACAGGGAGCACATTCAGACTTGCACCCGTAGTTGCAAAACCTTGTTTGGGTGTAAAATATCCCCGCATTTAATTTAGTAATAACTTAGAAAATATAGCTCCTACGTGAAACGTGCAGCTAGTTGGCTGGAGTAAGCTTGGAATACGTGAAAACGTAACACAGAGAACGTAGAACGTAAATAAGGTGTTGTCAACGCTTCATTAAATATCCTTGCTGCAACCGGCTTTTCACATGTGTGTTAACAACAGTCTTGAAAGCATTGCACTTTTTTTCACACACCTTTTCTTGTATTTTCAAGTCGAATTACTAGTTATCTTTCCATCTCATGAAATATTCGTAGTCAGTAACGTGATTTAAAAATAAATAAAATGAATCTTTTAGTTTGTGAAAATTACCGACTTGGAGACTTATGAGTGTAAATTTTAAATATTCTTAATATTCTTCATACAATTTGGAAGAAGGGTATGTGTACCATTAGCCATAGAACCATTATCTACTAAGGTCAACCTAAGTAGTTCGCTACGTTTGGCGACTTAGCGGGGGTGCTCGGGTTCATAGGATGAGGTTTGTCCAGGTCTTGGAGGACGATGAGTCTGCCCGTCAGCTGCATGCTGGGCTGGATCAGTAGAGACCGGTTAAGGGAGACCCTTCGACCTATCCAACTGGACTCTCTCGACCCATCGCCTTGCACCACAGAGGGGAGATAGATTCATACGTCTGATACTTCTAGACATACTGACTACCAGATTTCTTAAGATGTAGACCCAGAGAGAATTTGTTTTCTTTAGGGACTAATGTTTGCTGTTTTTTTTTTATTTTTTTATAAAAGCACACTTAGGCCTGTCGAAAGCAAATAATATCTGACTTGGCAAGGACACGGTTGCCCCGAAACCAGCTGTCAACAATTTTCGGTATTTTCAAAAAATCTCATCATGCATCTACACTTTAACTGATGTGCTACATTTATAAATACATGCACTTTTGCAGTAAAAGACAACCTCGTTGGGGCTTATAAACTAGCTCTAGTCATTTAAAACTCTGATATTCACAAATAACTTCGAACTTTTTGCTAAAAACTTACGACCAATCGTTAGCGAGGCTTTTCGAAACTGAAAAAATAAATATACATTGTGCTTTAAAAATTATGAAGGCATTAAAAAAACTAGAAACACAAAAAAACGTATTGGCCCTATGCTCCAAAGGCGTTTGTTTAAGCTGTGGACCTTTTATAACATAGTCAATTATTCTTTGGCAATGAGTTTTATAAAGGTATAAGGTTACTTACGGAGGTGGAGGAACATTCACTTGTTGGGATGCACTTGGATTGCACTGTAGTTGTGGTATTAGCAAAACTTTATTTTTGCGATGCGTTAAGATGATTTTTATTGCTATGCGATGCGTTTTGGGTAATAATGTTCACCTCGCGTCACGGCTGTTGGTTTTTGACTGACTGACGGACAAAGAGGAGAGGTATGAAAGAGAGGAAAACGGGGTTCAGGAACAAAATTCAGTGCCATAAACAATTCTCTATGAAACGACAATTAGCCATTATTTGGCGTAAACAGCGTTAAATATTCAATGTTAAAAAAAAAACACTCACCCCGGGGTTTTTTATAACCACTCGGACTGTTAATGTGATTGATTTACAATAACTCTGAACTTTTTATTAGCATTCGGTTGGAATAATCTGGATCTCGACCTTGAAGTTCTCGCCTTATTTGTTATCCTTCGGGAGTCTATGATACTAACGCTATCTATAGGCAACTTATTGTGCCATGTATGGGTGTACTCTTACATTAATATCAAGGATATTAAAACTACCACCTGCAAGATTGTTTTTCCGTAACCTGAATAAGGTTTATCTTATCATAAACATGAAAAATAAAACCGAAATGTCTGAATATTCAATTTAATTTAAAATACGTGCAAACTCTCTGAAATTCTTACTCGTGTTGTAAAATCTGAAGTTCAGCTATAACACGGTGGAGGTACCAGGAAATAAACTAATATCGTGGCAGGATGCTGCAAATAGGAACATTTTCAATATTAATACATTTTATTATGATATGCTAACGTAATGGTGGAAAAACCATTTCATTTGGCGTATCATTCCTAATATAAGATTTTTAAAAACATGCTTATTGATGTTGTATTTTGATCATGTTTGAAAGAAAGGTACAGAGTGAATTAAATTGGATTCAAAACAAATTCAAATATATAAATATATATATTTCATTTTTTTATTACCTAGCTGACGTGTACTCAGCGTCGCTGGGAGTTATCCTTAGGAGATAGACAAATTCCATTAAGTACTTTTCTGTAGCCCTTTTTAAGGTATACAATTCCGTGGTACATTATTTTTATGTATCTACAAGGCTTAGCCAGCTTTAGTAATGTAAGCGCCCAAAAATATTTTTTTTACGACTTGATTACAAAACATCGACTTTTCTCTACTTTTTTATAAATATACTAAGCATTTATTATAAACATAAACCGAAATTTCCCAAATGATAGTGGAAACCCTATAGTTTAGAAGAACTAAGCGCACAAACAGACAGACGCGGATAGCGACTTTGATAGATAAAACTTTAGAGATAATATTTTAGAGATAAAACTTTCGAACATAATATAATTATTAGTTTTTCAATGGGTTATTTTATATCTTATACTACTACTCTTCCATTAAAAGCATTTGGTAGTGAATCGAAGAGGAGTGTACATTTTGTTAAAATATCAGTTTAATAATGTATTAGGGTGCAAGCATAGTTTTGTGAAATAGTAAATATTTAGAGAAAAAAAATTAAAGCTGTAGGGGGATAAAGTGCGCTAACTTTGGGGGTTGATTCTGTTACATGATAGTACAAGTAAAAGATTAGTTTTTTCGAAATTTCAACGTTAAAGTAGTTTTTAGGCAAAAAAGTTCGATTGTTTTTGAATGAGAAAACAAGTATCCTTTTTGGAATTTTTTTTTGGGTGAAAAAAAAAGTAGTAATTTGGAAAAAAGTTATTTATCGTTTTTACTTCTACATCATTACATATCATTTAGAATCACCTCCTGTAGTGAGCACGCCTTACCCCCGGACACCTTGTTTATTTATGGTAAGGTACATCGTAAACATGAGTATTGGGTTAAATAACAAACATGTTTACGAATTTAGTGATAAAAAATATCCTGCAGGATAAATAGAATATTGAAGAATTGTTTTGTTCGTTAATCATTTCTCTAAAATATTTTAGATAAAGTTCAATACTTATATATTACCAATTAAACTTTTGATTTTATCTGGTAATTTATTAAAAAAAAAAACATTTTCCTTGTTGTGTATAATTCTGGGGAAACTAAATATAGTTCAAAAGTTGAGTCTTAAATTTATGTACAAAAAAATAAAATAAACCCATAAAAATTGAAAAACTCTTCCGAGAAAAAATAAATGCCGCCGACAGGAATTGAACCCGCAGCCTTCTGATTGCCGTTCAGCTAATTTTTTTGTCTGAAGATTTTTTCAATTTGTATGTGTGCTTAAAAATAATAATAATTGCTTATAATAACATTGTTGTCCTCTGTGCTATGCACAAAAACTTGTCTTGTAAACATTGGTTAATTATTAAAAAAAACATAAATATATTTCACCTTATTTATAAAGCGATGTAAAAAACCATTGATTCTGAACGTTTTGTGAAGATATTACTATATATGGAATCTATTTAGTTCTTTTTTATTGAAAAAAAACACTCTAAAATCGTTTTTCGAGTGCTGTGGCGCTTTCATATTAGGCAGAGAACGGGGAAGCTAAAAAACCTAATTAGCTGATTTGTAATGTTAGAAATCCGATTACAATATTTTTCCAGTCTAATTTCACTGTGTGTATTGTGTAAAAACAATTTCATTTGTGACATAATTTTTCGAAAAAGTTATTTCAAGTCGACGACACTTCAGAAACCAAAAACAATAAGACCTTAATCTTTAATCCATTAAAATCTAGAGTTTAGTAAGAGTTGAGTAATCTAGAGTAAGTCCAAACTCCATTATAAACAATAAATTGTCGAGCTTTTGAGTTGACATACCACTTCAGGACGAGGTGGCGAGTGTGCTATTTTCAAAATCCTATTCGCACGTTCTCTGGTTGTTTGTTCTCCAACTACCAAGTACTTTTTGTTTTTGTTGCACTTCACAGGATCCAGCCTGTATTCGCTATGTAGGTACAACCAGGGAAACTATTATGTCATAACCTGGCAATTTTAGATGAAAGTATGAATTTGTTTTTGGATCTATTTTTTAATGCGAATCTTGGAATAGTTCGCATTGTTTACAAATCGAAATAATTCAAAATAATTTTAACACTTTTCTTCTTAAACTAAATTAACGAAGTAAACTTAATTTATCGTAATTATCTAAAAGGCGAAAAATATTTTATCTCCTTTTATTGTATAAAATTGTTATTTTAAAATATGACTGCCCTGCCGCTATAAGTTTGCTGTCACTATATCTACCTCCCAAACATACTAAAAGTAATATATTATTTAACAACATTAAATTTGTGTTCAATTCTGTTAAAGATATGAAGAAAATACGTAGAATGAACAATAAGATGCCGCTGACGTTTTTGTTTTGAATCTTGACTCATTTAAAGTCAAAATTAGATCTAAAACGTTCCTGTAAATAATGTAAATAACGAGTAATTATAATATACTTGAGTAAAAATATTTTTTTTTTTTTTTTTTTTTGGAATTATTTTTTATTTTTAATAATAAGTTTACATGGTACATAATTCATTTTACATCTTGGGTTTTTTTACTACTCTTCCATTGAAAGCATTTGCTTGTGTATGGAAGGGGAGTGTACATAAATGTTGTTGTTAGTTAGTACTTAGATAATTCATTGTACTTAAATGTATGTTTGCTGTAGTATTTTTTTTTTGATAGTTGTGAAGGATAATATATTAATATAATAAATTTTAATAAAGAAAGAAAGTTATGGAAAACTAAGGATATTTGTGAGATTAATTAAGTGACAGTAGTTTTTTTTTTCAGAATATTTTTAAAGTGTCTCTTGACAGAGAGCAGTATTTGGGTTTTATCATTAATGCTTCTGATTTCTTCTGGTAGACGATTGAAAAAAGTTCTTCCCTGGTAAGTATAATGATGTTGTGCAAAAGACGTATTTAGTTTTGGGCATAGAAAAACATGTCTAAGTCGCGTTCTGTTTTCATTTAAAAATTGATATTTATCTTTTTCTTTTATAATTTGGATTAATGAGTTTTTAATATATAGGTCTTTAAATGTAGGTACTTGAAATTCTTCAAACAGGCGTTCTGTTGGGTAGTCAAAGGATTTTTTTAATATAATTTTAATAATTGTTCTTTGTATAATTTCAATTGGAAGAAGGTTACATTTATACGCGGATCCCCAACTAATAATAGCGTATTGTAAAGTGGATTGAACTAAGGCATAGTAAATTAAATATAGATTTTTTATCGACAGAAAGTTTCTAATTCTTAAAAATATATATATTAATTTTCTAATTTTTTTTACTACTTGACATATTTGTTCCTTCCATTTCAGATTTTTATCAATAATTACTCCCAGATATTTAATTTCATTTGTTGTTTTTAGTACTGTACAGTTTGATTTGCAATAGTTTTGGCTGTGAATTTTAGTATTATTATGTATGACAATGTTAAAATTTTTAGGAGTATCATTTGTATGGATTGCAAATGGAATTACAAATGTCTTTTCATTATTAAGTGACAGTAAATTGGTGTCGAAAAAATTCTTGAGCGTGTTGATGTCTTCTGTGGCCTTTAATTCTACTTTTTCCCAAGTCTTATCACTTATTATTAATACTGTATCATCGGCGTATGACGTGATTTGACCATGTAAAGGTTGAAAAAAAATATCGTTTACATATATAGTAAATAGAATTGGTCCAAGCACTGTACCTTGGGGGATTCCAAAGCTTGTAATCTCTTGATCACTTTTAACACGATTGATTTTTACCACTTGAGGACGGTTTTTTAAGTAGTCGGTGATCCATTTAATCACGTTGCCTTTTATGCCGATATTATTCAATTTTTTTAATAGCATCTCATGGGATATGCTATCGAATGCCTTTCTAAGGTCAATAAATATACCCGCACATTTTTTACCTTTATCTAATGATTCGTGAATGTATGAAGTTACGTTAGCAATAGCATCTTGTGTGCTGAGTGATTTTATAAAGCCAAACTGGTTTTTGTGTAATATTTTATTATTATCTAGAAAATTTACCAATTGTTTTTTTACTATTTTTTCAAAGATCTTTCCTATATTAGAAATTAGACATATTGGGCGATAGTTCGTTGCTTGATGTGGATCTCCAGATTTGTAAATAGGTGAGATTATTGTGGTTTTGTAGTTCATTGGAAAAATTCCATTTGTTAAACTTAAGTTTATTAAATGAGTGATAGGTTTTATTATGTGAGGTTTCATAGTTTTTAACATGTGTGTCGTAATAGAATCAAAACCGGGAGACGAACCTCCTTTCATATTTTCTATTATTTTCGAGATTTCACATTCTGTTGTTGTTTCAAACATTGAAAGTAAATTATGTTTCTGTATATTTTTATTTTTATGGTTTTCTTGGTTTGAAGGCTTATGGATATTTTTCGCAAGATTTTTCCCAACATTTGCAAAGAAGGAATTAAGTATGTTTGCACATTGTTTAGGCTGTATATTGGCATCTATAATTTTTTTATCATGTTCAATGTACTTAATGTTTTGTGTTTTTTTTGTATTTTCTATGGCGAAATTAACAGTTTTCCACATTTGTTTATGGTTATTTTCTGAAGATAATATTTTATTTTTAAAATACTCTTCCTTACTTTTTTTAATATAAGATGTTAATTTATTTTTATATTTTTTATAGAAAATATATGCTTTTTCATCTTGGGGATTTTTTAAAGTTATTTTGTAAAGTTTTTCTTTATTTCTGATAGATATAATAAGCCCTTTGGTAATCCAAGGCTTTAAACATCTTAATTTTGATTTTATGTGTGTTGTTATCTCAGTTGTCGAATTTTTAATGTGTTGTGACATAATATTTTCGAAGTTAGTCGAACAAATTTCAGTATCATCACTGTTTAAAACATTATTCCAACTCTCCTTTTTTAATTTTTCAGAGAGAATAGTCATATCTATTGTTGATTTTTTGGTTATTAAATTATGTTTTTTATGTTTAATATTATTATTATACAGAAGTAAGCATGAGTGATGATCAGTTATGTTAGTTTTCCAAACAATTGATTTTATTTTGTGAAGATCTTTAATGTTTACATTTGTCCAAATGTGGTCTAAACAAGATGGAGTATGTTCTTTTATTTCCCTAGTATTTTTATTTATGCAAGATATAAAATTTTGTTCAGTCATACAATTGATGTATTCATTTTTGTTATTATTTTCTATTTTTTCATTAATATTAACGTTAAAATCTCCTACGACGAAGCAAAGTTTATTTTTTAATTTTAATAATATGTATTTGAGGTCATTAATAAATGTAATAATATTCGAGCCATGCGTTCTATAGATAGCTATTAGATGGTATATTGATTTGCCGACTTTGAAATGTACTTCGATGCAGTTTACTAAGTGTATTGGATGTTCTATTATGTTAACAATACTAAATTTATTGCTTGCAAATATTATTATTCCCGAATTTTTATTGATGTCTAATTTGGTAGAAATATAGTTGTACTCAGGTAAGTGATAAGACGGTGACTCATCGTTTGTAAATGTTTCGGATAACACTATAAAGTCCGGTTTTTTAATTAAATTATTTATTTTTAGAATTAATTCATCTAAATTTTTTTGAGCGCTACGGATGTTTAAGTGCATAATAATTATATCATTGATGTTTTTAGAAATAATTTTGTTACACGAATCGGTACATATACATTCATATTCTTGAATTTTAATATTTAACTCTAATTCGTTATTTGAGAAATCATCCATTTAATGCATTTTCGGTTGTATTTTACAAAATTATTTATAAGATTTTTATTCAATGTCGTAGTTAATTCTTTCTTTGGCTAATTTAAGCATGTAAGATCGGAACTTACATGTTTCGCTGTTTGTTCGGTGGTCTACTTCATTCATTTTACTGTTCAAGGAGTTTATTTCTTTCTTCTTGTTAGCTGAGTTGCAGTTAGCGCATTTGGGTGGCAGTTCCAGGGATTTACACTCGGAGATGGGATGATCTTCTGAACAGTGCTTGCATGTTGGTTTATTCATTCTATTGTAGCATTTTTGTGCTGTGTGTCCAAATCTTTGACAGTGGAAACATTGGGTAAGAGGACTGCAGTCTTCTACATAGATTCTCATGAATCCTAGATGAATTTTTTTTTTATTAATAAGATGTAGTCTCATTTCGGGATTTGTTTGTAGTATTAAGTTTTTGCTGTTAGTTTTTTTGTTTGTAATGATGGCCTTAACTTGTAATATTTCTTTGTCTTGGTATTTTTCACATATCATTTTGATGTCGTTGTTTTGTTCAATGATGTCTTCTAAGAATTCTTTTTCGGTATAGTCTTTGTCAAGACCTTTGAATATTACGCATGGATCCGTTTTCAGAAGTACCTCCGCTATTATGGTTTTGTCGACTTCATTTATCTTATCTTTTAATTTTTTTGCGTCTTCTTTTTCTGGGCATGTTATTATAAGGTTTTTTTTTGTTTTTTTAATTTCGCATACTCGAATTCCCAACTGCGATATTTTAATCTTTTGTATTTTCTCTTTTATTTTTTCAGTGTCTTCTTCTTTTAAGCTTTTAATTATTATAGGAAATCGTTTTTCTTGCGTTTGTGATATTAAGTTTTTTACTGCAGAAGAGTATGAAAATGGGTATTTTTGTGCTTGGTTTTTTTCTTGAATATCACACTTTTCTTGTAATTTAGCTAATTCTATTGCCATGTGCGATATCATTTCCATGATGTTATTTATTTCTTTCATCATTTTTGATTTGGTTTCTTTGGTAAGTTTATTTTCTTCTATGATTGTATGTAGGTCACTTATGTTTTGTTTAGCCTTTGTTATGAAGGCATGCGGATCAACCGCTTCCTCCATTTTTCCAGGTTAAAAATATATTTTCCGTAAATTTATGTATTTATATAATTTGTCTTGGATTGAAGGTGTATAATTTTACATATTTTTTTTTACTATAACTTGTTTATAAATGTTGAGGGTTCTTTAAAGATAATGACTTGATATTAACTGAACAAGTGTATTTAGGATTATTTTTACTTTTTTTCCGACTTTATTTCCAGGTTATATCTTCCCCACAGGAAAAAACTAAGCCCTTCCACACACTTTTCCACAAATGATCAGCTAGTCAATCCACATTATGCAAGTGCATTATATAAGCATTATATATGTATTAATTTTCCGACTTTAAGTCCGGGTTAAATCTTCCCCATACGAAAAACTAAACCCTTCCACACACTTTTCCAAAATGATCATCTAGTCAATTTAGATTTTTACAATCCTTTTTATTTTTACTATACTGTTGTTTTATATTTAATTAATAATCTTTAAAGGCCAAAAAAGAGTTAGTAAACACATATTTTTCATATCATTATTTATCAAAAGCCTAATTTTGAAAACTAAGGTACGACAAGCTCACCTAATAATCCATGATTATCCCCAACTCAATCAAAATCGGATAAATGTTTGTTTAAGATCAATTGAATAAATGTTATCATTGGAGGCACTGCCGACCTATTAGCGGGTACAAGTTAGGACCGGTTTTAATATTTCCGTTAGCGTTCTAGAAATTCCAAATTAACTATTAATACCATACGCAGATCTGTACCCGGATTGAGATAATCCGATATCATGTACACTTTGGGGGACACTGCGATAACAACTTGCTCAAATAACCGGCAGACAACTTTGCCACCAGCTATTAGCTGGGTTCCAGATACTAACTCGTAATTTGTGAAATTCGTGCTTTTAAATGTATTTTCATTTTGAATATTAATATAAATGTGTATTTTAATTACATCTTACTTACTTTAAACTTCTTTACGTGGATTGCAAATAAACTAAAATATTATATTTATAATATCTGTATAATAATATTCTGTACAGAACCTCTCAATGATGAGAGAAGAGAAAAATGTTTTTTATTCTTACTTGATTTTTTTTAAACTAATTCTTCTGAAACCTGACTTGAATTGAATACTTTTTTTTATATTATTTAAGCGTAGGAAATTCTTGTTTTAATTCGACCGTTTTGCATTTCATCTGTCCGTAGATTTGTTTGTATGATTCGTTTCCGTTTCAAGATGGTAGCTGTTGAATGATTCACCATTTTTTTCAAATTTAAAACCGTCGTGTTTATTTAGACATTCTTATTTGCATTTTATCAATATTATGGTACATACCCGCCGGAATAAAATTTGTAAAAAGAATTGTCATTGATATTGTGACGTTTTTTTGGACAAATTGTGTAATTCCTTTTTTGAAAAATTTCAAGTTTCATTATGTTACTAAACTCTTCAACAAAATCCCACTCTCATTCAAAACTCACCACAATATTATAACATTTAAATCTCAAATAAAAAAGCAGGATTAAAACATAGGTAGATCAGAAAGATATAATATATTATACTGACACCAGATACAAACTGAAACCTAAACCACTCAACTGAACGAAATAAATGCTATGTTATTAATTTATAATTATTTCACAAAAAAATACCATTATTTTTTTTTTATTATCCATTAAGTAAATTTTAATAATATGTAAATGAAATCTTCAGCATGGGAGATTCCAGTGAGGATGCCATTATTTATTTTAGAGGAAGATAATGTTATTATTACTATTTGAAACAGGATCATCTTCAACAGAATCAGAAATATCAGAACTGGTTTAACGGGCATCTCAAGACTTGTTTTAAACTCTGTTGATACAGAAAATTTTACCTCTATCTTCAAATAATTCTCAAAGGGCAAAGTACAAACCATTTTAATATTTCAGATGATGTTTCAACTATGAATAGTCAATACAATACTGAAAAGATTAAAATACAATAAAAATATACTTACCCTATGGTTTTTTTTTCCAGACTCAAACAATAAAAATTTACTAACATATTTTTAGAATTTATCAATTTGAAGACTGAGCACAGTGAAGACCTGTTTTAATTCGATCATTTGGCATATTATATGTAAGTGAATTTGTTCGTTTCATTCCGGTTCTGGTTTAAGATGGTAGCCATCTTGGATGCTACCTTCATATACCGTCAGAGATCGCAAGATCGTGGTTCTTATAACAAGCTCTCAAATCGGAATAGTCATTTTTATTGTATTTTTTTCACATTAGCTCCACACGGGAAGCCTGGAGGAAAACAATTACCTTTAGGGCCTATTTCATTGTTGGGGATGCTGTCTGGAAGATCTTTTAGGAAAGGAAGGGGTGGACATTTTTGGAAGAAAAATGTGTCCAGAAGTGACGGATGTATGAATCCATTCCACGGCGATATTCTGAGAGTCCTGCTGGAGATGTCATAAGGTCTGCTTAAAGCAGTCTCTCTATAGGCATCTGTCGCCAAGACCCAAACAAACCTCACTCCATAAACTCGGGCACCCCTGCCAAGTCACCAAACATAGCGAACCACTTGGGATTACCTATGGCAGAGGTGTTGGTTATACGATAAACGGTTCCCGGGGCGGCCCGCCTTCTAAATTGAAAAATTACCGGCATGAAGAAAGTTTAAAAAGAAGTCATTGATATGATGTGGTTTTTTTGGATATATTGTATAATTCCTTAGGAAATAAATATTTTTAGTTTATAATAAGGCAGGTACCTTGTTAAAAAACTTGTCATTTCAAAACTAAAAGTAATATCTTCTTTCTTTTATTCATAATCTTTAAGCTGCACGTCACTGAGGAATTGCATGGTTATTCCAACAATCCACTTTAATTTTCCTCACACCTTTGATCCCGTGCTTTTCTGCAATAGTAGAGATTTTACAGTCCTTATTCCACCTGTTTCTATCCAATCAGTACTCTTGTGCTGTACTCGCTTTAAAAATCTCGTGTTTCTCGTAGTCATAGAAATATATTTAATATTGTCACGTTTTGTAAAATGATGCACCTGGGCTGTGGGAGATTCTTTTACAAAAACGACTGACAGATTTCTCATAAATCTCTCTGAATGCTTTGTGCAAAAAGCAAGTCATTTATGGAGATATGAGATTCCCAAACTTAAATTTAAATCTGGGAATAAAAGACATGAAAAGCTAGGTAGGTCCACGAAATGTAATAAGAAACTCTAGTCCCTTTAATGTTATAGTTGGTTTTAATAGTTAAAATAATTTTTGATTTTTCGGGACTCCCAAAATCTGACATGTTCAATTTTCAGAATCAGCGTTTATCGATCTAAAATCTATTTGGATATTTTTTTTGAAGTATGATATTTTTCACTGGTACTTACGTTTTCTTCAGATGTTTAAATTCTAAACGGCTAAGTCGACATTATTCCACATAATGCGGAGAGAAATGAGTTAAATAGTGTATTTTCTTAATTTAATTTACATTAGGTGAGAAAATATGAAGCTATTTGGGAATATATCAGTTTACACTATTAAACGTATTCATAAGTTAAAGTTAATTGTGAAAATAACTTAATTTAAGTTTCTGTATTTTATAGTTAATTATTTGTGTTATACTGTGGTTTTAAATTTATGTTGTGTCTTTATGTAAAAACCCAGTAGGGCGTTGATAAGTAAATAATTTCGGTTGTAGGTCTGTCAGTGAATGTACAATTAACTCGGATCTGATAACAAAAATAATTAAATTCCAAGTTATAAAAACAAAATAAAATTCACACATTATATATATAAAAAAATTATCACATGTGATTCTTCTCTGGTAGGTTCATCTAGTGAGTTTAATATCAATGTGTAAAATACTTTTGGCTCATTCGTGCTGTCACTCTTGTGACGAATTTCATCCCTCTCTTGCTGTGACGTCACAAAGATGTATTTTTGATTTCATGCCCTTTGATGTGTTGCTTTCTCGGTCTGAGAATTCATTGTGAGGGCCGTTCATTTGGCCCGTAACTAACATCGACAGGTACCTTTATTTATAATATGTATTCTTCAGTTATTCATTTCTCTTTTTGACTCTTTTTAGTTCTTCTTAATTTTTTTGGCTCTTTATTCTCTTTTTAGTTCTTCTTGATTATTTTTGGCTCTTCTTGTCTCTTTTTAGTCCTTCTTGATTCTTTTTTGCTCTTTTTTCTCTTTTAAATTCTTTTTGATTCTTCTTGATTCTTTTTGGTTCTTTTTTTCTCTTTTAAATTCTTCTTGATTCTTTTTGGATCTTATTGTCTCTTTTTAGTTCTACTTGATTCATTTTAACTCTACTTGTCTTCTTTTAGTTGTTCTAGATTTTTTTTTGGTTCTTCTTGTCTTTTCATGGTTTTTCTCAATTTTTCTTGCATTTTCTTGCAACTTCTTTTAAATTTTTCATCTTTCTTGCTTCAACGTGTCTTTTTGGCTATTTATATCTCTTCGTATCTATTGCTTGTAAGAGAATAATTGTTTTAATAAATTGTACTGATATAACGTACATGGTTATTATTTTCAATTGAAACTTCAAAGACTAATACACAAAATAAATAGAATCATAATTACAGAAGAGATTATCAAGATAAATTTCCGTAATAATTTATTTCAGGGCCCTTTCCAATTTGCGTCTGTTTGGCCATTTAACAGATATGATAATATGCTTATCCGAAAATATTATGTTTGAATCGTAAAGCACTTAATTTTCAGTCAATACTACCCTAAAAACCTTTCTCCATTAATCCCTTTGAACGAACAAGTAAAATGAATCCCAGAACAGGGGTAGTAAATTTTGGTGGTTGAGACAATGAGGACACAAAATTTCATGTTGTTTCATTTCATGTTTGAGAAATCAGAGCTATTCTAAATTGTTAATATTGTTACTATAACTTTTTATTTTTTTGGAAAATACCGATTATGAACCAGGCTCAAATCTTGGCATGAGCAAATAATTTTTTAAAAATTAAAATTTTTAAAAATTAAAATGATATTTAGTTTACTTGCGGCACGTTCCAGAGCAGAATATATTTCGCTACTTAGTATCGCCCTCGTGTAAGACAACAATTCAGAATTGAAACTTTGCATGAAATGGCTTTAGCCGTGTTTAATGATCAGATCTGAATAGCCAGATACTCTCCCACCTTTTTCTTCCCTATTCCTTTCCCTCCCCACTACCTTCAACTTCACAACATTCCAATCGGGGATGACATAGTATCACTGTCTTCATACAGTTGAAAGCAGTTGTGACTCTTGTACGGTATTCAAGTAAATTTGTTTTAAATAAAATATACTTGTAAGTTGTCAAAATGTTGATATTTGCACCGGCCGAAAATCGTGTGACATAACGGTATATTAAGCGAAGCAGTGTTGCAGCATTTATCTTCGAAGTATTATGAGTTGTACTTATTTGCGTTTCCCCATGTTTTTACCCATGTTCACTATCCACTTAATTTTGGAGATATAAAACACTCATAGTACTGTCATTAAACATTTTAATCATAATTATTTTCTTACAAAATAAAATTACGAGTCAACCTCATCTTCAGAAGTACCAACCTACGCGTAACTGGATCAAGAAATTCTTTAAGGAATTCCAAGAAAATGGGGTAGATATTATGATTTTGATTTGATTACTTTCTAGGAAACTTGGATCTTTTCCTAGGATATTGGTTTTGAGTCGATTTGGGTTCAATTTTTTTTTAATAATCACAGTGACGTTTTTTATACGTTTGTTTAAGAAAATGTGTGTTTCCGAATTTTTTGTTTTTGTTATCAATAATTATAGTTACACAAAACATAATGTGAGTGATTTCTAGTAATACATTTTTAAAGCTTATTTTACCATCTATGAAAAACAGTTTTTCATTTTCAGATACGTTCAATAACATTCCGTTTATTTGGATTTTAATGCAAAGCAAAAATACTCCGACCTTTGGACGGATTATGCCAGAGGCCTGAGTGGTTAATTGAAGCAGTTGTGTGAAGAGAGGGAGAGAGAGAGAGAGTTTAAATGACCCACAAAGCTATCTTGAAATACACGAAAATGCTACAACCATATTCATTTCTTTTCAAATGTGTTCTACTGTTATTTCGACTCAAGACGTGACCCGACTTAAGTATTTTATGTGCGGCGTATTTTCCTGATGCATTCTTGTTTTCTTTGAAAATTTTCTTTAGTAATTTTTTATTAATTCGAAATGGTTTACAATTCCTGATTTAGTCCACGAGCGTCCAAAGCTATGGTGAGGATACAATTACTCCGTATTTACGTATGTCTGTGGCGACGTGTGTTTCAAAATTAATGAAAATTCATGGTTTGGGTTGGAATGTTTTCGCTTAATCACCGCAGCACACAGCACCCGAGCTCTCTAACAACTGTAGAAGATGTAAAACAATGATAAAAACTTGTTACCAAAACCATACCTACATTATACTTATAATGTGTTCCAAGCGCGAAGAGTTTTATTCGCTAATATTATATTATGATTGTGAAACTGCGATAGTAGAGTGAACCTAGATTTTGTTGGTTTTTGTCAAAGTCATCAAATGTCTTGATTATTTACAGAAATACAATACACTTTGCGCTATCATTTATTTGTAGAAAAATAATGCAATCTATCGATGCACCACAGTGAATCATTACAAATAATATAGCACGTTCCATAATGGAGGCATACTTTCAGTAAAGAAAAAAAACATTCGGTATTAATACGTTGGTTAAAATGGCCTTAGTCGTGTTTTGTGAGCAAATCAGAATAACCAGGTTCTTCACCTTCCTCTTCTTCAGACTCACAACATATCACTCAAATCATCAAAAACAATGAGTATTAACAACGATCACAGCCATTTGCAAATTGTCGTTGCTCGAAGGCCCTGACTTGATCACAAGACAATTCAAAATTCGTCTCGCGGCCTGTACTCTTTATTATACATCTAATTTTATAGTGATTTCGTACATAACACAGAACACCTTTGATTTTTTTAAATTATTTATTGAGTTATCTTACGTTATGTTTTACCTACATATGTATGTAAATTAAATGTATAGTGTACATGGTTACATTTCATATTAAATTGAATTATTTACTTATAGTAAGCATAATACTTTTTAAATTACTTTTGTTCTTCAGACTTTCAGGCATTATGTCAAATATTTTTATTCTTCTATACATTAAGCATTTCTGTCCCTATGTTTTCTCTATGCGGCAATCTAATGCTATTTACATTTCTGGTTTCATATGTATATTTTCACTAAAAACGTTATTCATAATTCTATGTATAAAAATTAACGCTTCGTATAGCTGTCTCTTTTTCATTGAAACAAAGTTAACTTTTCTCTCATTTGAATATTTTATTTAATATTTGCCTTACTTGGCTACATCTCGTTGCTTTGTTTTTTAAAATCTGTTAAGGTGTCCAAAAAAATTGACAAAATTATAATATTGTAGAGCTGTAATTTAAATATGGAGCTAAATAAGGCATTGAAAATGATCTCCTAGTGTTGTTTCTATTTAGTTTATTTCTTTGAATTCTAAGAAAATTGACTTTTTTATACCTTTTTTAGCACATATTCAAAATTTGTTGTGAATTTTGATGATGAGGCAGCAGAAACTTCATTTTTTTTAAATAAATGTCTTCTTTAGTTCTTGTGTCACTACACAGCGGGTAACGGGTAATACCGAACGCTTGCGCGGGGTTAACGAGTCGGAATTACCCAATCCCGCATTTACAAGTAGCAGCGAATACCGCGCAATCCCGCACTCGCGCCTCAGCCGGATCATTTCAATTATACTTTATTGGCTCTAACTAAATACTTGTACCCACGTTACCTACCCTTGCGGGGGGTGAAAGCGGCGCCTAGAATGGGATTGAATCGGATTTCACGGAAGAAATTGCCATTATAATATTTATCTTTTCTTCTTATTTTTTTTAATGATAAACTAATGTTTATAAGACAAGAATTTATGCATAGCATAATGGGTAACAAATGATTTAAAAAAATAAATATGTATTTGACAAGTCAAAAATATTTCACCAATAATAAAGATATAATATGTCTTGACGACACCTAGTGAGAAATTGAGCACTAACAAAGCCTTTCCTACAAAAATAAAGTTATTATTTTTCGGAATATTTTTTATTGAGTAAAACCTCAAATTGTAATATTTAAAAATAAAGTTGGTTGTTTACAGGTGGAAAAAATATAATAAGCAGTAATTGTTTATTGAGGTACTAGTACATATTGAATTAATTGGCGTGTTGGAAATAAGCCGACATAACTCAGTGGTTTCAGAGCACCTGACCGGAGATCAGAAGGCAAGGGTTCAATTCCCGTTGGCGGCATTTATTTTTTGTCGGGAGATATTTTCAATTTGTATTGATATTTCAGGCGACTAATCATTGCTTATTATTATTTGTTATCCTTTGTGCTATGCATAAAACCTTGTCTTAAAAACATTAGTTTATCATTAAAAAAATAATAATATTTGACAAGTCAAAAATATTTCACCATCAAATGAAGATGTAATATGTCTCGACGCCATCTAGTGAGAAATTTAGCACTTACAAAGCCTTTCCTACAAAAATAAAGTTGGTTGTTTACAGATGGAAAAAATATAATAAGCAGAAATTGTTGATTGAGGTACTAGTACATATTGAATTAGTTGGCGGATTGGAAATAAGCCGACATAGCTCAGTGGTTTCAGAGCACCTGACCGGACATCATAAGGCACGGGTTCAATTTATTTTCAATTTGTATTGATATTTCAGGCGACTAATTATTGCTTATAATTATTTATTTTTGTTTCGTTACGGACAATGCTGTTCGTTTCCGATGGGTTTGATTTCTGACAGACCTAGAATTTGAAACGTTTTGGTCAAATCCGCACTTGGGAGTGTTTTGAAAAAACGTCGTCAATTGCGAAAATATCTTTGCTCTGTAACGACCTTGCTTGGTTAAGCAGTTTGGTGTGGAACGCTTAATTGCGATATATACAGGGTTTCCAATAAGAGGTGTTGTTTTGAATGGCCACTATTTCGGTAGATGTTACTTTTAAAGCTGTCATTTTTTGACATTTGACAAAAAAAACTACGTTATTAATAAAAGTGGAACAATACACGCTTCAACAACGCATTGAATTTATTAAAATTCACTTGAGTGAATCAAATGCAAATCATCTTGAGTGATGAGGCCCATTTCCACCTCGGTCGCTTCTTCAAAAAGCAAAATTGTCGCATCTGGAGCTCTGAAAACCCAAGAGTTATTGTTGAAAAGCCTCTCTATCCTCAACGTGTGACTCCTTGGAGCGGTTAATGGTCCGGCGGAGTCATTGGACCTTACTTTTTTTGAAAATGAGGCTGGAGCAACAGTTACGGTGAATGGATTGCGCTATCGAGAGATAATTAATTATTTTTTTTATGGCCGGAATTGAATAGTATTTATCTGGACAACGTTTACTTTCAACAAGCTAAATACGTGCCACACAAGCAACGAAACCATTGATCTTTTACGATTGAATATCAACATAACACCTCTTATTGGAAAACCCTGTACTTTCTACGGAGAGTACGGTTTCTTATGTAATACTCTCGCTTTGTGTGGGCATGCAATATTATACTTAAATTTTAACACAGATATTCAAAGGCAGTTTGGAGAACGGAAATTGCTTCATCCAATACGGGTATTAAATCGTTTTCTTGGATATTTTTTACAACCATGAAATAATAAAAATGAAATCAATTTATATAAATGAAAATGTAAACGTTCGTTTGTTCAAAATCTTAAGTCTCCGAAAGTTCTTGATCGATGGCTTTAAAATTTTGACCCAACGTTGTATTCAAATACGCGTGTATTTTAATATACTTATATTATTAAGATATCACCGGTGACAGGTAAAAACCATCTATTGGACGTAAAAGTAACATGTGATATTGACAGGCTGAATCGCAGCAACGCGCGGCGGGGTACAGTTTGCATAAAATAAAATATGAAAAAAATATTGAAAAAGCCTTTTTGATGGGCAATTAATCGAAAATTCTATTGGACAAAATAAATACGATACAACGCTGTAAAATTGGAACATGGGTGGAGTCCCTTGATGTAGTCGTAATTCGTCAATGGTGGAATCACAATTTACGGAATTAAATACCAGAATAATATCTCGTCGGTTTTGTGGAAATTTACGTATTATACCCGAGTATTTGTTAAAATGTTTATTTTTTGGAAGTTATTGAAATACCGTTCTCTAAAAAAATGCCTCTTTGAGCAGCATTGAGTATAAGTGTATAAGTTGCATGAGAGTATAAGTTGTCATTATAGTTTTTAAAATATATTTTTACGTCTTACGGGAACGCCCTTGTGTGTGTGTGTGTGTGTGTGTGGCGGAAAGGCATAGAAACTAGAACAGCGATTTAAGACGGGCTAAGAAGGCGCTGCAGGAAGTTAGTACGGATCTTGAAGAGTATAACATAACACCGGCATAGCAGTGGAACAACTAATAATACTATTTTTTTTCAGGAGCGTTGTTTGAATATTTGGTTTTAGTGTGTCAAATCAGTTAATGAACAAATAAAATTAAAATATTTTTTTACAACATTTGGGAAACTTTTATGCAATTTCGTAAAATTTTTGAAATTTTTCCCATTTTTAAGGTATACTAAACTACCACAAAAATTGGTTTTGTGCCCTTATTATTGTTGAAATCTTTTTGAATTTTAAATTTGTGCCCCAAAGTAATAAAACGAATCATTCATAATTTTGTTTGAGTGAGTTTAATTTTGATTTTGAAACTGTGTTTTAATAGGTAACAACAAATAAAACAAAAACAAAATCAACAAAAAAATGTTTCTGCCTCTTACAAAGTAGGATACGCAGTAATTATAATCAAAATCTTGTCTACCTCATATCTTACACTTTAAGCCTCGGAAAATACATTATAATCCACAATTTCTCAATTTGGGAGGCGGGTACCGGTACCGCCGCCCCAGGAACCATTTATTGGATAATCAAAACTCCTGCCATAGGTCACCCGAAGTGGTTCAGTTCGTTTGGTGACTTAGCAGAGCTACCCGGGTTCATGGGGTGAGGTTTGTCTAGGTCTTGGTGGCGGATGCGATTATGAAAGAGGAAACATATAAACATGCCAAAAGCTCGTCCAGATGCGAGTCGACTTACGCAAAAAAATTGTCCGTTGAATTTGAATATTTATCAGGCTCAATTGAAATACCTATAGGACGAAGAACGCATCTGGTTGATTTATGATTGTAACGAAAACATAAAAGTATTGAATTTTTCTCTTTTATCTAGAGCTCAGAAACAAAATTTGAAAAAATAACAATTTTTACCCAGATATTTGCTACAAAACATTCCGTTAAAAAATATGAGCTTACCGTCCGCGAGCTTTTACGGGGATGTACTAAAATACAACGCATTTTGAAATAAAACTAGATATTTATAATGTTCGCTAGCCTAAAGTACCGTGCACATTATAGTTTTTTGTTACAACATCACCCTGCGGTGTTTTTATAACAAACACATCAAGTCCGCAGCTGTTGTACCATAGGCGCCGATTTATGACGATCGGAAATTATGTATAAAAAGTATACGTTTGAAAAGTAGAAAAAAAACAGGCCAAAACACGAATTACATTAATTGGGGATCAGTGGTGAGGCACGAAATGAAAGAAAGTTGTGAAGGTCACATCTGTTTATTGGTGAGTCAGTTGCCGTGACGAGGAGATGATGTAAGACAAATGTTGAATACTCCGGTTGCTGCGATGATGTGGTGGTCGAGCGCGGGTCAGTGTGTCGACGCCGGGCGCTGGTGACCGGGACTCGATGACTGTCAGGCACTGGCGATCTGTGGAATCAATACTCCAGTGCTGACGGAAGGCCGAAGGTGCGGCGGACCTTGTAGGCGGTTGAGCGGGAACGATGTAGACCAGTGAGGATGCTGCGTGTCCTCGTGGTGGTCATGGTAGCGTGGAAGAAGCGCTGGTCAGAGACACTGGAACCAGGGCGCTTGTAATCCGAGTAGCGCTGGCCATGGACGTGGCCGAGGCGCTATGGTGGTGTCCCGATAGAGTCCATGATGGTACGGCGAAGCCGGGAATATCGTCCTTTGCGCTAGTAAGAGTAGCGCGGGTTAACACTCGTTAATCCTTGTAGACTGACGGCGGAATGATGACTGACTGACTGACTCGCTGCGTCGGGCTTATTTATACTACACGGCCGATGGCGACAGTAGGTAGTAAATTGCAATTATTCAATTATAATATAAATAAAGCATATAATATCAACTGAAAACCTGTAGAAATGAACGAAAAAATTAGTATAAACCTTGCTACAAATCAATCAATGACAAATTGCTCAAAAACAAATCAGTACTATTACTATTTCTGAACAATGTTTTGATGAAATATAATAATTGTCTTCCGATGCAAGTCGCTGTCATATGAACACCTCAGAGTATTTTTGCGCAAACTTTGGGCAAACTTTTGTGCAAACGGTTTGCGCTTGCAAGTCGCTGGGCGTAGACGGACCTTAAACATATTTTTATTCGCGCATTTTGCTTATGTGTCCCGATGCCACATGTAAAATAATAAAAGTGATTTTTATTTAACTCTTCAGGCAATTCTGTTTTAAGGTCGAAATGTTTCCGCTTTCCAATAAAATCCAAATAAACGGAATATCCTAAATCCGAAAACTGAACACTGTTTTTGAAATTCTGAAATACGATTTCAAATTTTATTTTAAGAAATTAAATACAAGCATGACAAAAAATTAAATGCTCACTTTACGTTTTTTGTAAATTAAATTACTGATAATACAAAATATATAACAAAGTACTAATTTGATTGGATAAATGTATGACAAAATTTAAAGTCGCCTAACTTTTTTTCTTTCATATAGAAATATATAGTACCTAATTAAAATCTCGAAAGTTTTTTCAAATTGCGTTCGGAAAATTTGGTTTCATAGAGTTGCACATTATAATGATTTTGTGGTTAACGTCTATATTTAAATATAAAGCATGGTGTTTGCTCTTTCTTACGCCATTTAAATCATGTTTTTCACCACAATAGTAATGGAAACACAGATTTCTGTCAGATTATATGAGTTGTTCCCAAAAGCGAATAAATAGCCTAAAGGTTAAAAAACGATGAAATGAACACTGTACTAAATAAAAATATATTCTTAATACAAAAGACCCAATAAACAAAGAAAAAGAAAGCATTGATAGACCAGTCAATCAGGAAAAACGGAAGGGGAAGAGCTCCCTCCCTATGATTTTTCATTAAATGAATGGGACAGTATACAGACAACTCGCATTGTAATATCACTTTTCAGTCCTAGAAAATAAACTCTGCTTCCAAATAACTGATACTTTTTACAATATGTGCAATGTGCAAATTGTTAGATGCGTAAAAAAACTTAACTACAAATCTCAAATCAGGTAAACAAAAGTACAAATTTGTTTTTAAATTTGAACATTTTGTTACACTACGTAGTTAGACACTTTTAGAAATGTGTTATAATAATTTACCCACCTCACTCATTTGGCGGTTCGTTGAAAAACGAACATTCAGATCTTACGCAGAAAAGTCACACCATGGAATGCGCTGCAAACCTTTGTGTTGGGAAGTAAGAGCTTCATAGATGCACGCACAGATGGCAGTGAATAGAGCTTGCGTGGAAGTCCGCAAGATGGAGCCAGTGGCCAGTAGTCGCCAGGGCCAGTGGGAAGGCTCTCAGAGAAACTTACTGTTTCAGATTTCCAATTAGCCAGCTTCTAGTTAGGTTGACTATCAAGTCACCTTTATAATACGCCTAGTATTAATAAATCCCTGATAAATCTAAAAGAACCATTAAATTATAAACTCCTTTCAAGACGAGTTGGATACCTGTTTGTACGAACGCAACACCTTTACCTCTTAAACTTTCCTCCTGGATTCAAAAATTTGGTCACGTGGTTTGCCTACAGCTCCTCGATATGATATCCTGATTTTATTTTAGGGCAAGTCTATTAATTTGAACTAGCAGTTAAAAACCCGCTTCGCGGGTTTTTTGCTGCTAGGCCCTGCGGGCGGCACTTAGTAGGGCTTCGCCCAGTATAAGGGATACCAACAACAGTTAAAGTTAACCTATAACAACCCAACCTAACCTAACCTATCATTTTATTATACATATAAGTACATGTCAGATTAAAGATTTATAAATATAAATTGATATTTATTAATGTCTAATTTTACAATCAATGAAGCGTTTATAGCTTCCGTGTGTGTTTCATGTTTTATCATTGGGTTGGCAGTGCCTACACTTCCTACAATCAAACCCGTATTATGCGCGAGCTTCTTCTGTCAAAATGGTGCGAAATTATTATTTACGTAAATAATATTAATTATCAATATTTAAAAAAATTGTAAATTCAAAGAGTTGTTGTTTATTGTCATTAAGTTGAATCAAATATTTGTTTTCTTTTTAAATGCGTATTAAAAAGGTAGTTTGAATAGATGACATTGTAGGTATTTGTTATGGATTATTTCAAATGAAACACTATAATTCGCTATTATGCCGCCAGAGGTGCGCTCTGTCGGCCAATAGGGAAACTACTCCAGCGGCCGGTAAAGGAGGGATTGATATTTTCAAGGAACGAATGCGTTATATCACGTGATATTTTGTGCGAACGCCATGGGGAATTACATTTTATTATGTACGTATGCATTGATATACAATGGAAATAGATAAAATAATGTTATCCGATTAAACTTTATTTTATTAAAAAACAAATAACTTTTTTAACTTCACTTTATTATATACAACCAATACATGTTTCATGAACGAAGTATACACCGAAGTCAAAAATTAAATATAGATTACAATTGGAAAAAAGAAGTGGAAGGAGGGGGGAGGGGTAAGAGTTGGCTGGGTTTATAAGAATTAGGAATTACAATATGAAAGACCAGTTAAGTGGGAAAATATTTAAAAGAGAGTTTATAAAAAAAAATTCTTGTTAATTACATCTACTTTTATAAACATGTTCTCTTATTTCTAAAATTTCGAAATTATTTATTTGTGATGCTTTATATCCTGTGTGAAGTATTTTAAGACCTGAAATTTTTTTTTGCATATAACCATAAAACAATATATTCATAAGACAAATAACATTTAATAACGGTTATTCTAATAAATTGATAGTTGAAATACTAAATAAAATAATTAAACATATTATCTTCAAACGGTATTTTTACCCTAGTTCTTAAGATATAAATAAACAATGGCGTAGAATTCTGTTTGTGGATAACGACACTTCTAAATAATATAAATATATATATATAAACATTCCTGGTACTATTCAACCGGCGTTTTACACTAATAACAGAATGAATAAATATATTCCTTATAATAAAGATTGCGAAAATCAAACAAAAAAATCAGGAGTTTATAAACTCAATTGGGCTGGATTGTAATTTATTTTACAAAGGTAGAACCTATAGAAACTTTGAAGTCAGAACTAAAAAACATCTCAGGGTTCTAAATGGAAATAGTGAATATGAGTTTGCAAATCATCTTTTGAATCACACTTTCGATAAAAATTCAGGTCTTAAAATACTTCACTCAGGATTAAAACATCGCAAATAAATAATTTAGAAATTTTAGAAATTAGAAAACATGTCAATATAAAATCAGATGTAATTAATAAGCAAAAAAAAATTATAAATAATAATGAAAAATGCCATTGCAAAGTTGAACTAAACTTCCAGAAGAAATCTTATTATTAAACGCTTGATGTTCAAGTAATTTTGCATATTTAAATATACGCGCCAGTCATTTGATTCGTTTCTTCACCGCCAGAGGGGCGCTCTGTCGGCCACCTATAGCCACGATGCGTATCGGGTATCGGCCATATTGAATTAACGCGTGCTTTTTTCGTCAAACGTCAAACGTAATCACGTAATTGTGGATAATTTTCACTGTAATGTAATTAATCCAATGGATTATGAACTTTCTAAGACATATTTTCTTCGATATTATCCAAAAATTGTATGAGCAGAAACGATATTTTTTAAGAAATATCGTATTACATGTGGCGATTCTATTTCAGTATGAAATCGTGTCTTAATCTTTAAAGTCTTATTTAAACAAAATTTGAATTTACCAATCACAGGGCCTACACCGTCCAGACGCTGGAGTAATAATATTATCAGATGTCTATGCAGAAAACAAAGAAAAATATGCAACAAATGAAATAAAACGTAATGATGAGTTTTAAAAAGAAAGGGAATAATATAAATACAAAAATGGAGAAGAAACACAGAGTAAATGTAATAAACGAGATGAAATTTAAAGTAAATGAACATAAATGGGAGGCAATATAAAAAGCTTTACTGTGCAGCCGACTTTATTTTATTCTGAAAAGTTTTTTTTAATGTGCTTTTTAAGTGAACATTTAATTTTATTATATAAATGTTTGCAACAAAATTTTGCATTGAAAATTATTTCTCCTTCTCAAAAGCAATAACATCTGCGGAAATATTGGCACAGGTTAAAAAAATTTTAATCGTAAAGTGAGTATTGCAAAGGAGTCCCAATTTTTCCTTACCGCCAGTACCAGTTTGGCGATTCCAATGATTGGCTAAAGTATTGTATGATTTGAGGCTAAAGATGGTGGGGAGAGAAATGAGATGGGGAAGTACCTGGCTATTCAGATCTGGTCACGAAACTCGGCTGAAGCTATTTCAAGCAACCTTTAGATTCCGAATGATTATCTTTCACCAGGGCAACATTGAAAGTATCTACCACTATTGAACGTGCCGCAAATAAATTGTGCGATGTTATTTAAAATAAATAAATTGTGAAGTAAAACAATTTAATCTTGTTCAATTTATTTGTTATACCACCGGGTAAACGCATAACTAAGATTTAATCATAACTAACCAACCAATCATCAAGCCGTTTCTCCGTAGGGGTGGGCAGAGAGGACGGATCGCCAAACAACTCGGTCTTAGCACACACTATTTGCTTCATTGACATTCACACATCGTTTCATACATACTCTTCGGTTATTCCCACTCTTGACATGACCCGACTTCTTCTACAATTCTGACTTTTGACATGACCCGACCCAAGTTTCTAGTTCACTTGATCGTGCCATGTATTTATCGGGCGTCCTCGACTTACTCTACCATTCAAATTCGGGTCATGTATCTGATTCACTTGATCGTGCCATGTCTTTCTCGGGCGTCCTCGACTTCCTCTACCATTCACATTTGGGTCATGTATCTGGTTCACTCGATCGTGCCATGTCTTTTTTGGGCGTCCCTGATTTCCTCTACCATTCACATTTGGGTCATGTATCTGGTTCACTTGATCGTGCCATGTCTTTCTCGGGGGTCCCCGATTTCTTCTACCATACACATTTGCGTCATATATTCACTTTACAATCCTTTCTTCGCTCATTCGCTCTACATACCCTACCATCTAAGCGTCCCTTTCTTAATGTTACTCATTACGTTTTTATCAGCATTGCATTCTGGGATCTCATTTCTACAGCATTTCATACAGGACTTATAAATAAATATTGCTTAGATCGAACTAGGCATATAATAGTACGTATACATTTGCGAAAAGAAATGCGAACCGAGTCACAAATAACGGGAAAGGAACGAAGCAACTGCAAGCGGCGTTTCTTCCCCAAAAAATGAGGTTTAGCTCGGCAGTTCGGCTCGCGCATGCACTCGCTTAACAAAATCTTGGCAGGAATTTCAAAAATCGCATTCCTGAAAAAAGATTACCATTCGAATACCACGAAGGTAAATGCAAGTTATGCACATGTCAAAAGCATTCTGTTTATGGAAAGTGGAGCAACCGTCAAATACAATAGAGTAACCTCCTGGATAAACCATATAGGCTGCCACGTTTATGTCACTTCCACTGTATACACTTTTAAAGAAATTCACTTTAACTTGGTCAGTTAGGATTTTTACGATTGAATGCGTTCAAAAATTCAGGACAATCTATGAGCAACGTTTATTATAATATTTTCCCAAATAAGTATTAGATAATCTGATCTAATCTTATTGAATGTGTTCGTAGATACGATATCATTAGCAAATCCATTGAAATCGTGAACGCTTGACTTATTTGTGCTATTTAAAATTAACTGTAGAATGAAGTGTCGCAAAACTATGTATGATCCTGCGAGAAATGTGGAGATCCACAAAGAGTTCAAGGCTGTTGTAAGCGTAATGAGTAAGATCAAGAAAGTGACGCTTAGATGGTTTGGGCATGTAGAGCAAATGAGCGAAGAAAGGATTGTAAGGAGAATATATGATGCAAATGTGAATGGTAGCAGAAGACGGGGACGCCCGAGGAAGAAATGGCACGACCAAGCAAATCAGATATTTAGTTCGGGCCATGTCAAGAGTCAGAATAATAGAAGAGTATGTATAATACGATAAATGAATGTTAATGAGACAAGGAGTGTGTGCCATAACAGAGTTGTTTGGCGGTCCGTCCTCTCTGCCTACCCCTGCGGGAAAATGGCGTTATGGTTAGTTGGTTAGTTAATATTAAAATCAACGCATATGAGAAAAAACACTTAATACCGTAAAACATCAATCATACAAAATAATCTGAATTGGCAGTTCAAAAGATTTGTAATGTGGTTGACTGAAAAAAACTAAAAGACATTCAAAGTATTCTAAATAACTTTCACTACATTTTATGGACACACTTAATTCGATTTCTAACAAAATCAACAATATAATAAAACATTCAGCGTACAAAATGTTTAAAATGTTCATTATCCTTACTCTGTTTATAATTTTTGTATTTCTATCGATTTTTATTTTTTATATCTCGTACACACAAAGTTTGTTATTAATAAAACCTTATTAGTACAAACGTATTAATAATTAAAATAACAATTTAATGTACGTACACATTATTTTTAATTACTCAATGTTAATTAGACTGCCTCAGAACAGACTTAGATAGAAAAGAAAACAATGTAATAAAAATCAAAATAAAATAAACGCCAAGGTTGCCGACAGTAAAACTGAAACTGAGACTGACAAACGAAAATAAATTAACAAAAATAATTAGTGACTTTAATCTTCTACGTCTAAGATAGATTTCTTCCAAATTGTACCTCGTTATTATTAAAAAAAACACAACGATTTCGACTATTTTTTAAGTACGTTTATAAAATATTTATCCAAGGTTTGTAATCAAAACAGAATTTAATTAAAACATCTACTCCGAAAAATGATTAAGTTCCGAGTTTTCTAAAATTTATATTACTCCTTTAAATTGCGAAAATTCATAAATGGAATTTTTTCAAGTATTGACAATCAGGAATTCTTACTGTTCAAAATTTAACCTGTAACTTTTTCCACGGCCCCAAAAAACTGAAAAAGGCAATTTCAAGTATTTTTACGGGTCGAAGAGTTTTTAAATGAAAATTTAAAAAATACTTCAAATATTTTGTAAGTACCCACCCAAATTGGATTTTTTGAAAAACTGTTCTGCGGCATCTGAACGAAATTGTAGGTATTTCGATAAGCGGCACAAAATTAAATAATAAAAAAGCCATTTGTTAAGTTTACTAATTCTTTTACGACTACTGCCTAAATTTACTGATAAAGAAAATAAGGAATTGACAATTGCAAATTTGAACCTTACGATTAATAGTAACTTAAAACCGGTGCTTTTTATTGCCGTAAAATGATTATCGTGAAATAAAGGACAACCGTAGTTTCAATATATTATTTGTTTTGTAATATTCATGTTGTTAGTGTGTGATCTCACCCATATATGGCACTGGAATAGTCATAGGGTTACTCATAGATGGCATTTGCTGTATTGTAGATACCGAGTGGAAAATAAATAATATGGGATCCTCAAGGTCGGGGTCCATATTATTCCAAACGCCTGCTAACTAAGATAACAGAGCCCATTGTCAATCTATCACATTAAAAGTCAAAAGCTTTTGTTAAAGCTGGAGTTTTCTTTAATACTCGATTTTGAAAGAAACCCCCGAGATACATAATAAATACATAGATACATTATAAATTACATCTTTGCGATTCTTTCAAGTTTCAAGGATAAAGAAACCATCCTGTCACTTCGAATGCAATCATTGTAAGAATATTATGAACTAAATAAACAATTTGGCTGTCCTGAAACGGGAATACTTCCCAGTTGGACAGACAAGGGTTCATTTTGTTTTGTATTGTTTTTAATTTATATGAAGAAAAAAAACATCAACGCGTCTTGATTTCATTAAATTATATAACAGTTCAATGCCTTACATGCCATGGCTAATTGATAACTAATATAAAACTAACTAACTTACCATCCCGCTGTTTCCTCGCAGGGTTAAGCAGAGAGGACGGACCGCCAAATAACCTGGTCTTAGCACACAATCCTTGCCTCATTTACATTCATACATCGTCTCATACATACTCTTCTATTATTTTGACTCTATGCATTACCCGACCCATGTATCTGGTTCACTTAATCATGCCATGACATTCTCGGGCGTCCCGACTTCCTCTATCATTCACATTTGGGTTATATATTATCCTTACACCCCTTTCCTCGTGCATACGCTCTATATGCCCAAACGATATGAGCGTTCCTTCTTTAAACTTACTCATGACGCTTACATCAGCCGTGCATTATCTGCGGATCTCCACATTTCTCACACGATCATGCATAGATTTACCACACATACCTCTTAGGGATTTCATTTATACAGCAATCATAACAGAAAAAAAGGTAAAAGAACTTATAGTTCATAATATACATGGGAGGTACCATTCTCCGATTACTTCTGGTATTAATACAACGAATGATTTTACGTCCCGTTGAGCTTTTACATCTAATGGAAAGGACCCTTCTCACAACATCACCAAAGATGACATAGGCCCTGAGTAAAATAATTTTACTTATTTTTATAAAAAATAAAAATAAGAAGATGACGAACAACGAGGGAGAGGAATAATCTGACTACAAAATCTATTGAACAATTTGTATTAATGTGAAGGAAGCAATGAGTGTACGCCAATACAATACAAGATATATATGGCCGACCATGTTCTCTTCTCATCGATAGTGTTAGTTAATTAGTCAGTTCAGTTTTCTTACCAAATATCAGCAGAACCCAATACCCGGCTGCTTTCTCGTCATGACACTATTTTATCGAAATCTCTTTGTTTCTAAAGAAATTAAAAATGGACAAAAAATTAGTTGTTTTGTCTTAATAATATCTCGATATATTATGCTAAAGCAATATAGGTCATCGTTAAGATGACTTTTTAAAGTAAATTAATGTTTCTCTGAGGTAGAAATACAGAGCAAAAACGTTAGAAAATTGTTTTTTTTTATATTACACCTCACAAGAGCACATATCTGCACACCTTGGGAAGCATTGCAAGGCGGGTTAATGTAAGGGCTGTAGCAAAGGATTTAATAAAGGAGGAATAACAGATGCCGTTAGTTTGTTCCACATATGAGCCGAGTCGATAACGACCCGTTCTTATGAAGACATCATCAACTGTAAACGGTGTTTCGCTCGGTCTCGGATTTATCTGTTTTTACGTTTGTTAAGTTTCACGAACGTAAAAACAGATGAATTCCATAAAAAAATAAATGCAAATTCCGCTGAAAAATACATCAAAAATAAACACGTTCATAGTCTAAAGGTCTGTCACTCAGGCTTTGCCTTAAGAATATTTAAAATCGTCAATTTATAGTTGAGCTTAACGTGGTATTGAACCCGCGTACTCCGGGCCGATAGCCAGAAATTTTAAGCTCTGCTATAGAGGAAGTCTAGAGGTCTTGCATTGGACTTTATATCAATAAAATAGATATAATTATTCCCCATTAGATAAACGCAATACCTACTCAATTCCGAAACAATTTTTTTACTTTTGTTTTTTTTTTTGTTATTTGTTTTTGGGGTGTTATGCCGTGTTGCGCTACCTCCTTCTTTAGCCAACATTTCGGACATCATTGCAGTGTCCTTCATCAGGGCAGGTGTATTATTTGAGGTTGTTTTTTTTTCTAGATTCTTATATTCCATGAATTGGTGAATCATTTAAATTTACTGAATTTAAAGTTAATGTTCTTTATACAAATAGAACGGCGTCATATGCGCCTCACAATTTTTACCTCATATGGGTGTTTCGCTGTGGTGAAATGTGAGCTTATGTATGAGGATGTGATACCGTGTTGCCAGCTCCAACCCTCTGAGCTAACATTAACGTATAATTTTTAAAGTGGTTTTCTTCGTTTAGCTCTGGTGTAGCCGTCAATTACCGGATACCAAGAACTATTGAGCTTAGCTTCATCGTCTCTATTAATATTTACCGATTGGAATATCCCAAAATATTTTATGAATCTGAAGATCAAGGAGAAATAAAATTTTTCCTCGAAAAAAATATTTTTCCTTCAGCTTTATTATATTATCCTTTACAGTATTCTATAATACTCAAATGCAGAAATTCATTTACGAGTTCAGAGTGTATCGAGATCATTGTAATAATATTAAACTAAAAAATTAGCGATCAATTATTTTTTTACTACTTTTAAATTTAAACAGAAAATATGAATACTAAAAATATTTAAATCATACTCAATATTCAATAACTGATAAATATTGCTCTCCCGGGCACCGATGAATTTTAAATGTGATGGTAGTATGAAAAATCAAAATTATTGATTTTTTTTATTTGAAAATTTGAAATTTTCAGGAAATTTCAGTTTTGCCGTAAAAAAATATGTTTTCGGCTATAACGACATCAATAAGGCAATTTTTGTATAAGTTTAGCCCTCTTGTACTCCCAAAAGTCACTGCTCCTGGAGTTATTGATCTATTATAATACAGGGTTTTCCAGTAAGAGGTATTATTTTGATATTCAATCGTAAACGATCAATGGTTTCGTTGCTTGTGTGGCACGTAGCGCCATCTTGTTGAAAATAAACGTTATCCTAATCAATACTATCCAATTCAGGCCATAAAAAATCATTAATCATCTCTCTATAGCGCAATCCATTCACCGTAACTGTTGCTCTAGCCTCATTTTCGAAAAAAATATGGTCCAATGACTCCGCCGGACCATAAACCGCACCAAACAGTCACACGTTTGAGGATAGAGAGGCTTTTCCACAATAATTCTTGTGTTTTCCGAGCTCCAAATGCGATAATTTTGCTTGTTGATGAAGCCACCGAGGTGGAAATGGGCCTCATCACTCAAAATGATTTGCATTTGATTCACTCGAGTGAATTTTAATAATTTCAATGCATTATTGAAGCGTGTATCGTTTCATTTTTAATAATGGCGTTATTTCTACTTGTCAAATTTAAAAAAATGACAGCTTTAAAAGCAACATCTACCGAAAAATACGGGCTATTCAAAATAACACCTCTTATTGGAAAACCCTGTATATCTCAAAATGATGCATGTACCATAGTATATTGTTACAAATGCACACTCCTCTCCACACGCCGGGTTTTAAACCCGCAACCTTCGAATTGCGTTGGATTTGAATTGAAATCGGTAATTACTTCGATTTTTTTCCTAAAGTTCTGAGAAAACCCAAAACACACCAATCACGCCTAATTAGGCAATTAGGTAATTACTGAGGCAATTGAAATCCAATCACTATTAACAGGTACGATGTGCGACGGGACTAAGCTTAATAATTCTAAGTATCTGGTTTTAGACGGCTACACCAAAACTAAACATGGAAAACAACATTAGAGGATTAACGTCCTCAACATAGTATCACTTCTCCATGCATTAACAGATGTTGGCAATATAAGGAGGAAGCGCGATACGGCTAAATAAAAAAAAATAATCACGTCGGGAAGAGCATACAACAGCGATCTGTCATTGGAGTTCCTTCTGCTGGAGACTAGTTAGTACACCATTAGGGAATGTTATAACTGACACTGAACGAACCCGAACCAATCCATTCAGTTTCTGAATGCAAGCATTGTCAAAGCGCGCGAAGTGCTTCCATGTAGACAAGTGCTTCACTAATAGACACGATACCGATATAATTATAATAACGGAGCGTAATTCTTTTAATTTAATTCTTCATAGTTTTGGCAAGCTTATGGATGTATGTGCTATCAATTGCTCTAAATGAATTAAAATTAATTTTAAATGGATTATTTTATAGCTAGCCAAATAGAAAATTTCTACAAAATCCATGAATACGAATGTGCAAGCACAGAGACATGTAATGAATTTTTCCCACACAAATTTAACGGTTTATTCATATTACACCAAAATATTCGTAGTATGTTTCAAAATTTTGATGAATTTATTATTAAAATCAATAATCTAATATTACAACCAGACTGTATAATATTAACAGAGACATTTACAAATGATGAGTCACCAGCCTTTCAACTTCCTAACTATACATACATCCCAACTAAAATAAATATCAATAAAAATAGTGGAATCGCAATATTCGTTCACACCAAATTCAGTATTGTCACGACTTTAAAACACCCAATATTACTGACTAACTGTATTCAAATCGAAATTAAACTCGATAAATATATTTATCACATAATTGCCATTTACAGAACACACGAATCAAATATTTCACATTTTATAACTCAACTGAAAAATATATTACTACCGCTTAAAAATAAAACCTGTTTTATCGCGGATGATTTTAATATTAACATTAACGAAAAATCAGAAAATATTTTCAAAAATGAGTTCCTAAATTGTATGACTGAATTAGATTTTAAATCATGCATAAACAAAAATACTAGAGAAATGCACGGACAAAAATCGTCTTGCTTAGATCATATTTGGATAAACATAAAATTACAAAACCTATATAAAATCAAAACAATGATTTGGCAAACGAATATTACTGACCACCACACTTGCTTATTATTGTATGATAATGAAATAAAATCACAAATTAAGGCTCCAATTACTATTAAAAAAACCACAAATATTGCCACTTTAGAGAAAAAATTGAAAGCAGAAACTTGGTGTACGATACTACAATCTAACGATGTCGAACAATGCTCAAATATGTTTGAAAAACAAATTATGGATCATATTGAAACCTCCACAACAGAGGTCTCATTATACACGAATTCAAAATTCAGACGTATTAAACCTTGGATCACTTGTGGCCTAATAAAATCTATCAGAGAAAAAGAAAGGCTATATAAAAATACAATTAAAAATCCACACGATGAAAATGCTAAGATAGTTCTCAAAAAATATAGAAATGAACAGCTTTAATTAAAAAAAGTAAAGACGACTACTTTAAAAAAATAATCTCTACTTCAGAAAACAATCTAAAAGTTATTTGGAAAACGGTAAATTATGCAATTGAAAATAAGAAAAAAAATAATTCTATAAAATATTTAAAACATGAAAATAATATCATAGATGTATCCAAAGACCCAAAACTAACAGCAAACATTTTTAATTCTTACTTCTCTAAAGTAGGAAACAATCTCGCTGATAAAATCACTAAATCTGTACACACACCAAAAACTATAACAACTAATACCCAAAAACAAAATACACTATCCACTTTTAAAAAAACTACCGAAACTGAAATACAACTTGTAATAGAAAGCATGAAAGACGGATCCTCTCCAGGTTTTGACCACATTTCTGTGAAAATTCTTAAAGAAATGAAAATGTATCTACTGAAACCACTAAACCACCTTATCAATCTCAGTCTGACTAAAGGCATATTCCCAACAAATTATAAAAAATCTATAATATCCCCTATCTTTAAAACCGGCGACCCGCAAAATGTTTCAAATTATCGACCGATATCACTAATATCGAATATAGCAAAAATATTTGAAAAGATTGTGAAAAAAAGGGTTGTTGATTTTCTAGAAAACAATAAAATATTACATTCCAATCAATTCTGATTCTTAAAAACAAAAAGCACACAAGATGCAATAGCAAATGTAACATCATTTATATACTCTGCACTTGATGAAGGAAATAAATGCGCAGGAATATTCATAGACCTAAGAAAAGCATTCGATAGTATCTCACACGCAAAGCTTATCAAAAAACTGAAATTAAATAACATCAATGATAAAACCGTCCAATGGATAGAAAGTTATTTGAACAATCGTGCACAATTTGTTAAAATAAATGACCAAACTAGCGACCAAGAAACATCAAATTTTGGTATCCCACAGGGCACCGTGCTTGGACCAATATTGTTCATTTTGTATGTAAACGACATATTTATTCAACCATTGCATGGCCAAATTATCTCTTACGCTGATGATACAGTCCTTATAATAAAAGAAAAAACTTGGGAAAAAATTAATCTAAAAGCTACAGAAGACATAAATAATCTAAAAATATGGTTTGACAATAACCTCTTGTCGTTAAATAGTGATAAAACATATGTCATTCCTTTCGAAATTAACACTAACATTGTACCTCAAAATCTTCAAATATTCTTACATAATCATTCTCTCGCACAACACGATACTAATCACTGCCAACAAAAATGTTCACTTCTGAAAATAGCGGATAAAATTACATATCTTGGAATAATCATAGATAAAAACCTAAAATGGAAAGATCACATCGACCATACAATAAAAAGAGTTAGGAAGTTAATTCATATATTCTTACGGATACGAAACTTTTTATCAACGAAAAACCTATACTCAATATAATACGCATTAGTACAGTCTATTCTTCAGTATGCCATTATCAGTTGGGGAGCAGCTTACAAAACTAATCTGACCCCCATAGAAATTGTTCAAAAACTAATAATAAAAATTATACTAAAAAAACCTCCAGACTTCCCAACTGACAGCATATTCGAAGAATTCAAAGTTCCAACATTTAAAAACTTATTTATAAAAAATTCAATTATACAAATTATAAAAGAAAAAGATAAATACGCATTCATAACTTAAAATCGTACTAGACTTAAACATGTATTTGTGTGCCCCAAATTAAACACTTCTTTTGCACAACACCATTATACTCACCAAGGAAAATTCTTTTTCAATAACCTACCAATAGAAATCAGAAGCATTAGGAACAAAATTCAATTGTTGAACTCCATCAAAAAGTATTTTAGAGAATGTCACACTAAAAATCTTACTTGTTTTTCTTCTTACTGAATACATATATATTTACATATTTTAGTTAACGGGTCTGATCGCCATGTGTCTATATTACCTACACATACATATATATTGAAATACATGATTATAGTAAATAGTAATTATAATTATATGAAATGTATTAACTGTATTAACTGCATTGTATTAACTGTACACGTGACTTTATTTGTACATAATATGTGAAATGTTAACTCTTCTTCCATCCACAAGCTAAGGCTTTTAATGGAAGACCAGTAAAATTATAATAGAAAAAATGTAACTAATAAAATTATAATAAATAAATATGATAAAGAAAAGATCACTATAAAATAGGTACATAATGTATTATGTTACTAGAACTGTATTTTGTTCAACAGAATAAAAATGAAATTCGCAAATAAAAAAAAAATAAAAAAAAAATAAAATGTTTGCTCACCACCTTCTAGTTTAAATAAATATCAATATTACATTATGCGTGTTAAATTGATTGCAAATAAACCTTTATGTCACTTTAAGAATACGTAAGTAAGGTAATAACTATTTATTTTGCAAACTATGAAATACATCTTCAAAAATCAAAATAAATTCGAAATAAATGAAAACAGAATCAACATTAGAAATAATAATGTATTTTATACTCCCCAAACGAACACAAAACAAATGCAAACACACTGCAGTTTCATTGGACCTCGTACTTTCAATCTTTTACCGAAAAATATTTAAGTGATTACTAAACTTCCTCAATATTTAAAAGAGTTAAAACTATGGCTTTTCGATACAGCAGTTGAAACTATTTTGATTTAATTTGTTTATATGTTTCTCATAAAATATTCACCATACACTAAACACTTTTAACTTAACCATACACTTTTTATACAAACCGCTTACACAAAATGTAATCTTGTTTTTGTTTTATATGCCCACAGTTTGTTTATTTCTAGGTACAATAATATAAAAACTAGCAGTTAAAAACCCGCTCCGCGGGTTTTTTTCTGCTAGGCCCTGCGGGCGGCACTTCGTTGGGCTTCGCCCATTTTAAGTGATATTAACAACAGTTACATTTAATAGATAGATATTAGGACATTCACATAGAGAGGGTGAGTACCTATATATATTGTTAAAACACGGAACAGGAAGGAGTTAATTAATAATAACATGCTAAATTTACGCATAATAAGAATGACAGTTGTTTGAATAAATGAAATTTTACGTATTTGTGATGGATTATTTCAAATGAAACACTATTATTGACTACATGTCTACAACTGATATTAACTGTTATCTTAGGTACCTAATATAATTAGCTCATAGGAGACTTGCAGTTCTTAAATATGTGTTACAACCGTCAATGTCTATAAGTTGAATCAATATCGTTTAGTTTGTCACCATTAAAGATAGTTATAAAAAAGTTGACTTAAATAATAGATTATTACATATTTATTGATTGTACCAGTGTTTATGAATAAAAGGAGGGGAATTGTGCGATGAGATTAGCAGTCGGTTTAATTAAAAGGTGTTAATTTTACTCCAACTGGTGGTAATTCTTTACCTACAACTTTTACTGTATCTAATAAAGTTTAAAGTTAGATTATATATACAACATCATCAGGAGAGTAAAAATTTATATATAAAGGTAGATTATTACAATATAGCGACCCTGAGGTGATATCTCACAAAAGCGGCGCTATGCAAATTGTCCAATAAATGAAAAAATATAATGTTTACATTTTATTGTGTATACACCGAAGTCAAAAATTAAATATAGATTGCAATTGGGAAAGAAGAAGTGGAAGGAGGGGGAGGGGTAACAGTAGGCTAGGTTTATAATAATTAGGAATTACAATATCGTTAGACGGGAAAGACCAGTTGAGTGGGAAAATATTTAAAAGAGAGTTTATAAAAAAATTCTTGTTAATTATATCTGCTTTTATATTAACATGTTTCCTCATTTCTAAAATTTCAAAATTATTTATAGTGAAGTATTTTAAGACCTGAAAAAAACAAATAGCATATAACCATAAAACAATATATTCATAAGACAAATAGCATTTAATAACGGTTATTCTAATAAATTGATAGTTGAAATACTAAATAAAAAAATTAAACATATTCTCTTCAAACGGTCTTTGAAATAGTGAATCTGAGTTTGCAAATCATCTTTTGAATAATGATCACACTTTCGATAAAAAAAATCAGGTCTTAAAATACTTCACTCAGGATATAAAGCACCGCAAATAAATAATTTTGAAATTTTAGAAATTAGAAAACATGTCAATATAAAATCAGTTATAATTAATAAACAAAAAAAATATAAATAATAATGAAAAATGCCATTACAAAGTGATAAGCTTCCAGAAGAAATCTTCTTAGTAAACGCTTGTTAATCGTAAGTAGTCAAATATTGTGAGCTGCATATTTAAATATTCGCGCCATTCGTTTGGTTCGTTTTTAAACCGCCAGAGGTGCGCTCTCTGTCGGCCATCTATAGCCGTGCGTATCGGCCATTGAAGGGACGCGTGATTTTTTTTATAAACGTCATGCATAATCACGTAACTGTGGATAATTTTCATTGTAATGTAATTAATCCAATGGATTATGAACTTTCTAAAACATATTTTCTTCGATATTATCCAAAAATTATATGAGCAGAAACGTTGCTTTTGAAGAAATCTCGTATTATTATGAGGCGATCCTATTTTAGTATGAAATCGTGTCTTAACTTTCAAGTTAGCGGAATTTAACCGAAACAGACAATTTAAATTTGACCAATCAGAGGGCCTACACCGTCCAGACGCTGGAGTATTAATATTATCAGATAATAAATATATTACCCACGCACAGGCTGCGCCTTAGTGGGTTCCCATTATTCGTATTGATTTATATAATATTGTATGTAATTAATGTAAAAATTGGGGTAAAAAGGAAGGAAAAAAAATAAACAAAATAGATAACGCCCATTTGGATAATCAAATTTAAAAAAGTTTACATTAAAAATTACACTTGAGATAAATCAAATATATACTCGTATAAGACTGTGGGGCATAATATTAATAATTTCATATAAAAATTGCAAGAAGTGAGCTTATAATGTCACGATAAGTCTGAATGCTTTGATAAGTAATCTGTTTGTGGCGTTTTGACTTGCGAACGTTAATTTGGCTGGAAATAAGTCGAAAGAAAGCTTAATCTAGTGACGTAATTCAAGGCAGTCACGTCATTCCATAATCAAATTTCTGATCTGCCTGGACTGTTCGACTTTCATAACCCGAAATGTTGTTTTTGGTTTTATTTCGGTTAAAACGGTGTAGCTCTAATGGGTTGGTGTGACGTTCGACATTGAGAAGACAAATTAATGCTAAAAGGGTATAAAACCATGAAACGCCTTTAATTCATACTTTATGGTGTTTCTTAGGTCAAATACGAAAGGCTACTAATCATATTTCTCATAGCCGAGCTGTGAAGCTACCCGTCCTCAGGTGATAAATGTCAACCAAGTGCAAAAAAAACAAACTACAGGGTTTTCCAATAAGAGGTGTTATTTTGAATAGCCCGCTATTTCGGTAGATGTTACTTTTGATGCTGTCATTTTATGACATTTGACAAGTACAAACTACGTTATTAATAAAAATGGAACAATACACGCTTCAACAACGCATTGAAATTATTAAAATTCACTTGAGTGAAACAAATGCAAATCATCTTGAGTGATGAGGCCCATTTACACCTCGGTGGCTTCGTCAACAAGCAAAATTGTCGCATTTGGGTTCGGAAAACCTAACAGTTATTGTTGAAAAGCCTATCTATCCTTACCTTACTTCGACCTTACTTTTTCAAAAATGAGGCTGGAGCAACAGTTACGATGAATGGATTGCGCTATTAAGAGATGATTAATGATTTTTAATGGCCGGAATTGGATGGTATTGATCTAGACAACGTTCACTTTCAATAAGACGGTGCTACCTGCCACACAAGTAACGAAACCATTGATCTTTTACGATTGAATATCAAAATAACACCTCTGATTGGAAAATCCTGTATATAATCAACGTGTTTCCTGACTATGTACCAGTCCCGAAAGGATCAATGACGCTAGTTTCTCGGAGCATCTTCCAATGTAATACCGCTAGAACGAGGACAGCATACCTACCTGATGCCTGTGCTCTAAGGATTGCTATCTGTTTGATAGACGAATCTATCAAACGGACCGAATAGTAAGTTCTTGTAAGTTTCAGTATTGTCCTTTTTAAATTACCCGTTTCCGAAAAGACATTGTCTAGTGAGGAGTTTTACTTATATGTACAGGGAAAAATAATACAATTGGCGGCCGTGTAGCTGGCAATAAAATTTAAATAAATCTAATCGAAAAACAGAAATCATTCACGCATCAATTGAAATCCACAAAAAAACCATAATTTTTTTATGGAAGATGCGATGGGGTTAAGCTTAATAGTTTTTGGTATTCGGTACAAGACGGCTACACCAAAACAAAACGCAGAAAACCACAGTTAAAATATAAATTTAAAAAATATACGAAAGCGCACAAGAAGCTCCCAGCCGTCTAGAGCCAGTGAGACTGTGGCATCCTCAATCGGCGTATAGTGTGAGGCTTTAGGTAATGGGGAGGGGAATAAGATGGGGAAGAAGAAAGGTAGAAAGTACCTGGCTATTCATTTCAAAAAACGTTTCAATTCTGAATGGTGGTCTCACACCAGCGCGATACTGAGAATATCTTAATACTCTGCAACGTGCTGCAAAAATATTATATTATTTTAAATGAGTATTTTGGGAAATAACACAAACTAATGAAATCAAATTTATTTGCGCACGCCAGGATTTGAACCCACGACCTCTGGCTTGCTAGTCGATAAACACACACTTCACCACAATCTACATAACTACCCTATTGATGGAAACTGTAACCCTGTCCGAAACGTTGTCTAAAGAAGGAGGAAACGGAACACGGCATAATTACGAGAAAAAAAATAACTGCAATAAGAGCAATAAAATGTTTAAAAACTTTACTCTAACTGTATTTGTGACATCATCATGTTTGCTGCACGTTTTTATTTGAATTTTTTTTTTCGGCATATGTTATGTTTTGATTCGTTAAAGTACTGTTTGCTTCTGGCGGAACGTTTTCTTCAATTCTACTTAAAATTGGCGTGGAGTTTGTGATGTTTTGGACATCCACAAAAATAAACGATAAATAATAAAATAACGTGCTCTAAAAAATTTTTTGTTTAAACAACGACGGAAGATTTATTGACAGACAGGCCTTGAGTAAACAGATTCCCACGGGAAAGGAGAGACCGGAGGACAGTCGAGGTTTGAACTTGGGTGGATTGACAGCCCCGAGAAAGGGATACAAATCAGAAGTGTTGTTTGAAATTGCAGTTAATTATTGAATTCAAATGGTATTAGAGAATATTGCGGAATATTGAATTAAAGTGAAAGATTATTGATCCGGTGTTTGTGTGAAGTGAAAGTGATTCGACTCAGTGGGAAAACAATTAATAATAATGACAATAATAATAATTGGATAATTTGTAGAGCGCCGTTTTGTAAAAACCCACCTCAGGGGCGCCAGGTGTTGTGCAATCGCGATTGTGTTATAAAGTTGTGTTGATTTAAACGTGATTTCGTATACAGTTCGAACTAGATTGCTTGTCTTAAAAACATGAAAATAATAAAAACATTGATTGCGTTTTAAAATAGAGTGAATGTACTTAAAGGCAGGAAGTGTTTAATCGGGCTAAGTTATTGATTTGGCGAGATGGCATTCTATCCACGGAGACCGAAAACCAGAGAATCAAATAGATTATTAACTGTGGGTTCGAATCCTAACAGATTAGGGAGGTACAATTTTATTTACAGGAATATTTAATTACCCTTTTATAAGCGTAGGGAGGAGGTCGAAAATTAAAGTGATTTAGCTATATAGTGTAACCAGGTAAGTTTCACACGAGGATTTGGAGGTGACTAACAGGGTGAGTTTTTTTATATTATTTATTAAATTTCAGAGGACCCTTTTAATAATAATAGGATACAACCGAGGTACAGGAACCGAGTTTGCAACGCCTGCAACCCAAATAATCTTCCCATAAGAAGGGATACGCTAGACGCATTGTCAATCAGCTGTGAGCGAGAGACGAGTCAACGACCTTTTCATATATAGGCCGAGAGGCGCGGAGTACAGTCAGTCAAAGGGGAAGTTTTGCTAGCGTATGCCGTCCCAAATTGAAAGCGATCGGATACAACCAGACGGAACAAAATGAAAACTTTTCTTCTGTTATTTGACCTTCTAATTTAATACCTTTCATCTATTGTTTGACTTCCTAAGTTACGAATTGGGATGCACAAAACAAATCTAAAGTCGAAAGAGGGAGATGGTAATCTCCGAAATAAAACTACCAACCGAACAACTTTTCTCAACAGGTATCTTTCGAGAGGTAGGCGGCCTCTTTAAATTAAATGCAAAAAATCAAACCAATTATCCGTTTATACCTTACCTGAGAGGATAGGTATTCAGTAGAAGTTACCCATACCTAATACACGAGGATGCTAGTAACCTCATAAAATAAATACTGGAACCAAATATTAAAATACAGACAGTCCTCATCCCAAATTTGGCATATCGAGTAGACCTTACATATATCTCACATGATAATTGGCTGAATGGGTAGGCACACAACCTATCGTTAATAAGCAGGCAGAATGTCGACAAGATCGTCGTGTGTTATATGTGTATTGACCTAGAAAGGGATGTAAATCCCCGACGGCGTGGGAGTTACAACGTTTTCTGGAGGTGGCACGTAACTTAGGACCTTGCGTGTCACATTTTCGCGACTAGATTCGTGATAAAGGGATGTTATGGTTTTCCCCTTCTACACTCAGTAAAGTAGTTTATCCTGGAGGTGTTTGAGATTGGGGCAATTCTGAAATTGGTGAAGAGACCTGGTTTTCTTTATTCTGGCGTGAAGGTTGCCGATTTGGAACAAGGGGAGACCCGGCCGGTTGTGATATCCAGACACGCAGATATCGATCGCCTTGCTCAAATTATCATCCATCAGTTTTGTTTGGTAAGCGGAGGAGCCAATCTTAACTTGAAAAAAAATTCATTTCCTTTCCTCTCCTTCCCCTCCCAAAATATATACATGGATGGCGCCGACAACTAACACCATAAATTTATCGTATGTATATCACATATATAAAATCTAACACTTTATTATATTCACATTACCCTACGATAGGTAGAATCGAGTAGCTAGGGGGGGGTGAGCAGGCGACTTAGAAGATAAGGTTTATAAAATGGTTTTGAAAAACAGCGGTAATGGATTCAACTCACTCTATCTCAAAAGAACCAAGGGATACCACACAAAACATAAATAACTAGGTTTCTAAACCGAGAAACAAAAACCCAACACAACGTTCGGTGAAGCCTTTTTATACTGAACCGTCACGTGAAATGAGTACGTTCAAGGTCGTACGTCACGTAGACAAACTAGGATGTACACACTTGAAAGGGGTGTGTAATAAAGAAAAGACGGCAGGGAGGACCTTCCTACCCCGGATATATATATAACCAAAGCCTTATGGAAAAGTTACCTACGGGACTTAAGGAAAATGTATCGTAGAAAGAAGAGAAGGAAAAGTTTGAAGTAGAAAGATCAGATCATTACATCTGATGCCGCAAACCAGGAGAGATAGATATACAAGCTGGTTTGAATTCATTACTGTTGTTGAAAAAAAAAAAAAATGGATTTCATAAACCTTATTAATTCACATTAACAGCAAAAGAAATGGTACCTATCGTCAAAAATGATAACAGAGACATCGTACTTCAAAGGCAAAATAGAATAAACAGACAGACCCGGAAAACATTGAATTCATTGTGACGACAAAAAACATCTAAAATGTTCATAAACAACGAAGCCAAAGGATAAACAAACATCGAAATCGGATTAATTATAACACAAGAATAAGATAGCTGGGACAAATCTAAAATAAACATTGCATTCAGATATCGTGAAGTATATGGCATATTTTATACCGTTGATATTTGAATAAATGTAAACAATTATTGTTTATTCCAGATCTAAAAGGCAGAGAATGTTTAAGACATAAATAATAAAAGACAGACAAAACCATCGGATCACCGCCGAGGACACAAAATAAAAACAAATCAACATGAAAATAAATAACACTCGAACATAATACAAATAACGTATTGAGGTGAAACAACACTGTTTAAACAAATAACTCAGAGTTTAAAAATAAACAAGTGTGACATGACATATTGAATTTCTACCCATAGAGACACAAAACACTTGAAAAAGCTGAGGGCGGAAAAAAACTCACCAGTAGAACAAGCCGATAATCACGGGAACCAAAAAAATAAACAGATGCTAGGTTAGAAACGAAGAACAGGGGCGCTCAACATTTTGGAAGAATTAAAATAAAATTTAAAATAAAAATAAAAAATAAATACAGAGGTATTCGAGAAACGTAAATTACCTATAGTTATTTCTAATCCCATCGACTAACACGAGGAAGCGAGATTACCCGTTGGGCTTAGAACTAAAGGGAGGCTGTGATGTTTTGGACATCCACAAAAATAAACGATAAATAATAAAATAACGTGCTCTAAAAAATTTTTTGTTTAAACAACGACGGAAGATTTATTGACAGACAGGCCTTGAGTAAACAGATTCCCACGGGAAAGGAGAGACCGGAGGACAGTCGAGGTTTGAACTTGGGTGGATTGACAGCCCCGAGAAAGGGATACAAATCAGAAGTGTTGTTTGAAATTGCAGTTAATTATTGAATTCAAATGGTATTAGAGAATATTGCGGAATATTGAATTAAAGTGAAAGATTATTGATCCGGTGTTTGTGTGAAGTGAAAGTGATTCGACTCAGTGGGAAAACAATTAATAATAATGACAATAATAATAATTGGATAATTTGTAGAGCGCCGTTTTGTAAAAACCCACCTCAGGGGCGCCAGGTGTTGTGCAATCGCGATTGTGTTATAAAGTTGTGTTGATTTAAACGTGATTTCGTATACAGTTCGAACTAGATTGCTTGTCTTAAAAACATGAAAATAATAAAAACATTGATTGCGTTTTAAAATAGAGTGAATGTACTTAAAGGCAGGAAGTGTTTAATCGGGCTAAGTTATTGATTTGGCGAGATGGCATTCTATCCACGGAGACCGAAAACCAGAGAATCAAATAGATTATTAACTGTGGGTTCGAATCCTAACAGATTAGGGAGGTACAATTTTATTTACAGGAATATTTAATTACCCTTTTATAAGCGTAGGGAGGAGGTCGAAAATTAAAGTGATTTAGCTATATAGTGTAACCAGGTAAGTTTCACACGAGGATTTGGAGGTGACTAACAGGGTGAGTTTTTTTATATTATTTATTAAATTTCAGAGGACCCTTTTAATAATAATAGGATACAACCGAGGTACAGGAACCGAGTTTGCAACGCCTGCAACCCAAATAATCTTCCCATAAGAAGGGATACGCTAGACGCATTGTCAATCAGCTGTGAGCGAGAGACGAGTCAACGACCTTTTCATATATAGGCCGAGAGGCGCGGAGTACAGTCAGTCAAAGGGGAAGTTTTGCTAGCGTATGCCGTCCCAAATTGAAAGCGATCGGATACAACCAGACGGAACAAAATGAAAACTTTTCTTCTGTTATTTGACCTTCTAATTTAATACCTTTCATCTATTGTTTGACTTCCTAAGTTACGAATTGGGATGCACAAAACAAATCTAAAGTCGAAAGAGGGAGATGGTAATCTCCGAAATAAAACTACCAACCGAACAACTTTTCTCAACAGGTATCTTTCGAGAGGTAGGCGGCCTCTTTAAATTAAATGCAAAAAATCAAACCAATTATCCGTTTATACCTTACCTGAGAGGATAGGTATTCAGTAGAAGTTACCCATACCTAATACACGAGGATGCTAGTAACCTCATAAAATAAATACTGGAACCAAATATTAAAATACAGACAGTCCTCATCCCAAATTTGGCATATCGAGTAGACCTTACATATATCTCACATGATAATTGGCTGAATGGGTAGGCACACAACCTATCGTTAATAAGCAGGCAGAATGTCGACAAGATCGTCGTGTGTTATATGTGTATTGACCTAGAAAGGGATGTAAATCCCCGACGGCGTGGGAGTTACAACGTTTTCTGGAGGTGGCACGTAACTTAGGACCTTGCGTGTCACATTTTCGCGACTAGATTCGTGATAAAGGGATGTTATGGTTTTCCCCTTCTACACTCAGTAAAGTAGTTTATCCTGGAGGTGTTTGAGATTGGGGCAATTCTGAAATTGGTGAAGAGACCTGGTTTTCTTTATTCTGGCGTGAAGGTTGCCGATTTGGAACAAGGGGAGACCCGGCCGGTTGTGATATCCAGACACGCAGATATCGATCGCCTTGCTCAAATTATCATCCATCAGTTTTGTTTGGTAAGCGGAGGAGCCAATCTTAACTTGAAAAAAAATTCATTTCCTTTCCTCTCCTTCCCCTCCCAAAATATATACATGGATGGCGCCGACAACTAACACCATAAATTTATCGTATGTATATCACATATATAAAATCTAACACTTTATTATATTCACATTACCCTACGATAGGTAGAATCGAGTAGCTAGGGGGGGGTGAGCAGGCGACTTAGAAGATAAGGTTTATAAAATGGTTTTGAAAAACAGCGGTAATGGATTCAACTCACTCTATCTCAAAAGAACCAAGGGATACCACACAAAACATAAATAACTAGGTTTCTAAACCGAGAAACAAAAACCCAACACAACGTTCGGTGAAGCCTTTTTATACTGAACCGTCACGTGAAATGAGTACGTTCAAGGTCGTACGTCACGTAGACAAACTAGGATGTACACACTTGAAAGGGGTGTGTAATAAAGAAAAGACGGCAGGGAGGACCTTCCTACCCCGGATATATATATAACCAAAGCCTTATGGAAAAGTTACCTACGGGACTTAAGGAAAATGTATCGTAGAAAGAAGAGAAGGAAAAGTTTGAAGTAGAAAGGGCAGATCATTACAAGTTTTGTATGTGTTTTGTAAAAAAAAAATTACATCAACCTTTAGAATTTGAACAAAAATCAAAGAAAAGTGGTGGGTATTATTTATAGTCAGAATTATTGCAAGCAATTAGCATTCCAGCTAGGCTACAAAAGTTGATTTTTATCACGAAAATTGCGGGTAAAGGTTATATCGAATGTGCAATTCACGAACATCAAAAAACACCCACAAAAATTAACATTATATGGTGGATTTCGTCATATTTTGATTCAATATTCACATGAAAATTGTTTCTGTTGATTAAACGATAATCATGAATAATATTTTACCTACGCACCGCATAACCCGGAGCAAATGAGGTGACAAAAATTGTTACACCAGCTATGAGGCCGGTAGGAGATTTTAATGTCATTTTTTTATTATTATTTATTAATTTAACGCCCAGAGGGCCCAGAGGGCAAAATTTTACCACCTACATGTAAAAGTGGGTGGTAAAATTTTGATGACAGACAATTTTGAAACATAAGAAAGAAATACTAAAAACAAAATAAATTTAAAAAATAAATGCAAGAGACAAAGATAAAAAAAAGAACACAAGAAAAGGAACAAAAACATAAATTAAAAAATACAGCGATTTGACTGGCTTACAGAAATACAACTTCTATTTAGGAATAGCATTGAACCAAAGCTTTTACGTGATCCACAAAATTCGCTAATTTATGTTAAATATATCGACATCACCTAAGTATTGATTTCTCCTTGTGTGAAATCGTTGTATTGGGGAGTTCGCAATATAATTGCGCTTATGTGTGTTGCAGTGGAATAGTGTATTTTGTCGTGTTGTTATTGTAGGTATTCGTAGGTTTATAAGTTGCAGAAATTCAGTCGAATTTAGAGTTAAGAATTTTGAATAAAAAAGTTAAGTCGTTTATTTTACGTCTGTCTTTCAATGTGTGTATTTTTAGAGTTTTTAATAAGAAATTATATTGTTAGTCTTCTAGTGGGATATTTAATTTAAAATTTATAAAACGTAGATTTTTTGTTGTTCGCTCAATGTTATTAATGTGAATTTTGTAAGAGGGAGACCAAACTACTGAGTTGTATTTAAGTATGCTTCTAACTAGAGATATGTATAACAGTTTAATGGCTTGTATAGAAGTTTTTAGTTGTTCTTAATACGAGACCTAGTGTTTTCAATTTGTTTACAATTTGGTGAATATGATTGGCGAAACTTAGTTTTTCATCCAAAATAATACCGAGATCCTTAATTTCCGCGACTCTTTCTAAAGCTGTATGCTAATGAAATATTCAAATAAAACATAGGTCAAGGTTTTCCATTTTTCTACATTTAAAAAAAGATTATTTTGTACGCACCGATCATTAAACTTACTAATATTTGAGTACTATTTGGCAATGATTTACATATTTTTTTTGATAATATGATTGTATATAAAGTATTTTTTTAACATGGGATATTAATAATAGTATGAATTGAGATGATTCATAAAATATTGTATTTAAGATTGAAAAACGTTTTTTTTTATTTTGTAGAAGTACAAGTTTTGGTAGTTTTTTTCGTATAAAATTCTAACAAAATTACAATTTTTTTGTTTATCAGCATGACTATAGTATCTTCTAATTATAAAAATAGAAATCAAAGAAAACTTTAAATTATCATAACTGTAAAAATATAAAATCGACTACGAGGTCGGGTGCGACATACCCCAGCTACAGTTTAGCACGTGTATCTCCCACTGATGCCAGCGCGATACTAAACACAACACTGTACCTCGCCCTCCACCCCTTTACCTAATGAAGGGATTTGCATGGCAAAAATAACATTAAATAATCCACGTTTAAAAACTTCTCGGGTATGACATACCCGACCTCAATCACACCGGGTTAACGTCGTTAAATTTTCTAAGTAAGCCTGTACCGAAAATGTTGCTTATGCTTGGGAAAGGTTTTCGAAATGGTTTCTCAGAAATCTGAAATTTCTTGCAAAAGTAAACTACTTTGTGAAGTCTGGCAAATCTGTTTAGGAAAAATGTAGGGCGTTTTGATTTTTTATTGATTTGATGGCAACTCCATAATGATTAAATGGAACAAAAGTGTCTAAAAACATATAGTTTATACATATTAGCAGATGGTTAAAAAATGCCCTTTTGGTCTCACTACATATTAATGTTTATTAATATTAATGCACATACATTGATATTAACACTACAACATAAACTCACTTTCATTCAAAACTCACATTAATATTATGGCATTCAAATCTCAAATAAAAAATTGTATAAAAACATAGGAAGATCAGAAAAGAAAACATTTACGACACCAAATACAGACTGAAACTGAAACCATTAATCTGCACTATATAATCATAATTATTTCAGAAAAAACACTGCATAATATGTTTATAATTATTTCCTATTATTATCCATACTACACGGAGAATTTTTTTTATTGTTTATATATTAAGAAACTCTTCAATTCGTTGATCTGGTTAAAAACGGGATTGCAGGCCTTTGAAGAGTAAATAAACAGGTTTCCTTTTATTACATTTCAAATACATGTTCATATTGTCCCAACACGTGTTCAAAACCGTGCAAGGCCTGCATTCCCTTTTTAACCAGTTTACTAATAATTGGAAGAGATTCTTAATACATTTTGCAATACCCGTTTTTCTCTGTATAAAAATTTTGTATTATATGAAGATGAAGTCCTCAGCACGGAAAATCGCAGTGAGAATATCATTATCTCTATTTGTTGATTATTACAATAAAAGTTTATTATAAAACATGTTATTATTAATTAAAATACTTTATTACTATATCTGTGAATAACAACTACATAAATTCATATGTTTAAAGTCATTCAGTAACTTTTTGTGATGTTCGTGTTTTATTAAAATAAAGGTACAATAAAATATAAACTCCGATAGTTAATATAATATTCAAAGGTACGATGGTTAAAATATTACGGGGAAGCCACCCAGTGAGGCCAACATTAATAAATTGTAATATGAAATGTAAAATATTGTACCAAATAATAATAAATAAATAAAAAGTGGAAATGACTCTTCACTCTACTTGGGCAGACTTTTTATACCCTACGTTTACATTGTTCATTCGTCATATCGAGATATATGATCATTGTTATAACATAGTCCTCGACCTACGTTCGATAAACTTTTGTAGTAAAATTTTAAATAATGGTTTTATTATGTTTTTTGAAAGATGTACCAGTCAAATGTTTAGACATTTTTCATCGAAAACCATTACGTAATGCTATAATAATTTAACAAAGTATTTTTTCCTTTACCGTTCTAGCGTGCGGGCATTTCATGTAAGCATTTAGTTTTTGTGCGGCAGCCCAGCACTTTGCGTTTTAAACAAAGACCCTGGTTAACTTAGCAATATTCCCAAGGGTATAATTTTAACGCCTCTAATGACCCCCTGCGCTTCGTGGCTATGTTTAATTAAAGGTTGGGTATTGTATGTTGTTGTAAGTTTGTATATTTTTATCAATAAAACCATGGGAGGAGCTCAGTTCAAGGTATTTGTAATGTTTTAAGCTTCCCTCATGATGGATAATACTGTTGCCATATGAGCAAAAAAATGGAACAAATAATTTCAAATTAATCAAAAGCTCTGCTAAATCTAGGTTACATCATGTTTATTTTATTTTATTTTTATTTTATTTTTTGTTTATTGCAGAAACAAACAGTACATAATTACATAGATGACAATAGTTACGAAGTTATAAAAGTTAGTACAATAATTGGTATCAATGACATGTCGCTGACATATATGCATATGAGGTATATTATACATTTTATGGTTAAGTTACATTTTTAAGTTAAGTTAAATTAGTGTTCTGGGGAAGGAGAGAGGTGAGGGTGAGTGTTTGTGTGTGTACACGTGTGCATGTGTGTCTGTGTGTGGTTGTATGTGTTATGTGGGCGAATTCAGTGTGCTAAAGTTAGTAAAAGTTAGTAGTGCTAATGTTAGTCAAGGTTATGGCAGCATTTTCTTCAAAAAGTGTATATTGTTCCGATTTATTTTTTTTTTTTTTTTTAAATTTTTTTTTTTTTAAATTATTTATTGAGTTAGTTTATACATTTGAATATAAACTAATATAAACAAGATCATATTTCATTTTGTAATTTTACATATTTTTACAATAAATATAACATTTCTTTTTAAATACATTCATTCTTCCTTCATTCTTCAGACTTTCAGGCATTTCATCATACATTTTTAGTCCTTTGTACATTAGGCAGTTCTGTGATTTTGTTTTTTTCATATGTGGCAATCTAATCCTATTTACATTTCTGGTTTCGTAATTATGAACATCTCTATTAAAAACAATTTCATCCTTAAAATATTTTGGCATTTGGTTGTTCATGATTTTATGTACAAAAATTAACACATTAAATAATAGTCTCTTTTTTATAGAAATCCAATTTAGCTGTTCTCTCATTTGATCTATGCTTGCGTATTTTCCTTTTCCTAGTATACATCTCATAGCTCTATTCTGTATAACATCTAGCTTGTTCAAGTTTCCTTCATTGGCCAAATACAACATAGTAGAGCAATAATCTAAATGTGGAGCAACTATAGTTTTATAAATCAGCTCTGTAGTGTTTCCATTTAGTTTATTTCTTAATCTTCTAAGAAAATTGACTTTTTTAGATACCTTCTTTAGCACATATTCAAAATTTGCTGCGAAAGTTAGTTTTGAATCTAGTATCACACCCAGGTACTTAATTTCATTTACTTTTTCAATTTTTTCGCCATTAATTGTCAATTTTAACTCTGTGTTATGCGTTTTGTTGCCTATTTCCATATATTTTGTTTTGTTGACATTCAGTTTTAATTTGTTTAATTTCAGCCATTTCGCTATATTTTGTAGGTCTTCATTTAATTTATTGATTGCATCTATGTATTCTTCACATGAAATATAGATTAATGTATCGTCTGCAAATAATCTAATTTTGCAATGTTTTATGGTTTTAATTATATCATTAATGTAAATAATGAATAGAATTGGACCTAATACCGACCCTTGTGGAACACCGAGGTTGTTTTCTATCGGTTCTGATTCTGAGCTTTCCACTTTTGTTACCTGTTTTCTTTCATGGAGATATTCTTTGAAAAGATTTAGAGCTACTGTAGAAAGACCTATATCTTCTAATTTTTCCAAAAGTTTTTTCCTTTCTATCGTTTCAAATGCTCTTTTAAAATCTAAAAATGTTGCAATGGTGATTTTTTTATTATCTGTTTCTTTCTTCCATGTATTAATCACAATGTTTATTGCAGCTTCACAAGAGTTATTATTACGGAATCCTGATTGTTCGTCACATAATATATGATGTTTTTCCAAATACTCAACGAGTTGTTTCTTTATTACAATTTCTAGTACCTGTTCGTATTTTGGTAACATATTTACAGGTCTAAATTCTTCACATTTTCTGGTATTAACAACTTTCGGAATCGGGATCACAATAGATGTTTTCCATGTGTTTGGAAATTTTCCACTTCTTAACGATTCATTTATTATGTTCAGTAGATGAGGTCCTATCACTGGCATTGCATCCCTTAAAACTGTAAAGCTTATTCCATCTGGACTCTCTTTTGATTTGGTGCTGTTTAGAATCTGTAAAAGATATGTTTCATCAATCTCTTTAAACACAAGTTTTTCTCGGTTTAGGGGAACATTTCTCACGCGGTTGTCTTCCTTCAGTATTGGTATACTCTGATGTAATTCCGTTATGCTGTTTACAAAATATTTGTTGAAGCAGTTCTGTATGCTACCCTGTATCTGATGTGGAAATTCAATGTCATGTTTCATCCCTTTATCTTCAGTTTGCATTAATCCTTTTATAGTTTTCCACATTTTTTTAGTGTCTCCTTTTTCACAGATAATTTTATTTTTGAAGTAATCGTTCTTACAAACTTTCAGTTGTTTTGAGTATTTATTTCTTGCATTTTTGAATGCTTTCCAGTCTTGTGAGTTTCTTGAGATTTTTGCAATTTTGTACAGTCTATCTCTTTCATATTGTATTGATTGTAGTTCTATGTTATACCATTTATTTGTTCCTCTTATTTTAGTAGTTTGGATTGGTATTAACTGGTCGATTACTTCTTGAAGGTTATTTATTAATGATTTAGCCTTTTCATTAAATTCCATTTGATGAAATTCATTCATATCACCCAGAAGTTCAATTAACCTTTCACTGTTATATTTTTTATAATTTCTGTATTTTATTACTTTGCTGGTTTTTGTATTAGTTCTTTTTGTGTTATCTGTAATGTGGATAAGGTTATGGTCGGTTATTTTTGGCTCATCTAGAACTTTTACATTCAAATCTAATCTGTTGGATATGACAAGGTCAATTAACGTCCTGGATTTATCCGTTATTCGTGTCTCACTTTTAACAAGTTGTTTCATTCCCGATGCTTGGATAATTTTTTTAAGTCTTTTAGTATATGTATCATTCAAATTTTTTAAATTTATATTAAAGTCACCAGTTAGGATATTATCTTCTTCCTCTTCTAGGTTTTGGGTGCACCAGTTCTCTATAAATGATAAAAAGTCTTTTGTACTTGCATTTGGAGAATGGTAAATTACTCCGTATACTCCTTTCTTATATCCAAAAGTTATCCTGATCGCTAGTATCCAGCAGTTCTTTTCGTATTTCGTGTTAGAAATAACTTCAAATATTATGTCTTTTTTGATAATTATTATTGCTCCCCCTGTGTGTCTACTGTAGGAATCACAGCGTATTGTTGAATATCCTTGAAAAGTAACTTTGCTGTCTTCAATATCGCATGTTATGTGAGTCTCGCTTAACATTACAAGTGCAGGATCATTTCGTTCAATCAGTATCTGGATTTCTTCATTGTTCGCTATCAGACTCTGAATATTTAAGTATATAATTCCTTGCAGTTGGTTGCTTTTTATAAAAAATTTACCTTTTTCTTCTCCAATTCCAATTTTCTTTTGTATACTGGACATTCGAAGCTCCACGCTGGATGATTTGAGTCTAGGTTTATCTTCAACTTGTTTTTAGTATTAATACAATTATTACACTTTTCTGTTCCTCTAATAGCCTTGCATTCTTCACTTTTATGACCACCTGTACATTTAGGGCATACAAAGGAGTCTTTTTTACATTCGCTCCCTTTATGGTTGAACCCGTAGCATTTATAGCAGCGCTTAATGTCAAATGCATCAAATACTCTGACCCTTTCCCATCCAATATTTATTTTTTGCATTTGCAACATTATTCCATGTGTTTGTGTATCTACTTGGCTAAATTGGCTAAACATTTGTGTTTATCTCGCCAGTAAATTTGTAAAAAAATGTGCTTGTAGAAAGACACATATAAAACAAGCTTTAATTTAGAGAATATTGGCTTCTGAAGATTTCTGAGAAACAGTAGGTATAATAAAGAATGCAGAAAGATGCTTTCACATATTTTGCATATTATTTTTTGTTAAAGTTTGAATAATGCTTTTAGCGAAAAAACAACAATTATATATTATTCGTTTGATTTGTATAATTCATTAAATTAATTTAAGTCTTTCGAGTCATTTGATTCATTTGATTAATTTAATTCATTTGATTTATTTTATTCATTTGATTAATTTAATTGATTTGATTAATTTAATTGATTTGATTCATTTAATTCATTTGATTAATTTGATTCAATTGATACAATTGATTCAATTGATACAATTGATTCAATTGATTCAGTTGATTCAATTGATTCATTTGATTCATTTATTTCATTTCATTCATTTTATTAACTAATTTGTTTCATTCAATTGATTTGTTTTATTCATAATGTAAAACAACCGATTTAAAAAAAACTTCTTGAAGTTTTAAAAAGCATCGCAAAATCATACAGAAAACGTTGTAGGTATTTACTTGGGAATAATATCGTAAATAAATAGCGAGGAGACGAATCAACTCGAGCGTGAATAAATATTAACTTAAGAATTTCCCGAAGAGCTGAAAGTTGTTTAGAATTTCAGAAGCAATATTATTATTAATTTAGGCACGCCGCAGTCCGCTCCGACACCTCGCTTAAATCTCTATTTGTTTGTGGTGTTTAAGAAGATACTAAGAACAATTTTATCTCGATTTCCCGAAATCATAATACCCAATAATAATATCTAGAAGAGAATTGTCCAATTTATTTCTACATCTACTAAATCCCAATAACTGCTTATTATCTATTTGTTTTAAGTCCTAAGGCCTTTTCCATAACCATCAGTAGAATAACTTTAACATGATACATATTTTGTATGTATCATGTTAAAGTTATTCTACTATGTAACAGAAATAATACAAATAAAATTACATGAGATAAACATACACAAAAATAACACAAAATTGATCAAATTAAATTTACTTGCATACGCTGGGAATTGAACCCGCGACCTCTGGTTTGCTAGTCAAGATCAAGAGTCAAGAAAGTGAGGGGGTATATGTTCATTTTTTTTTTTAAAGGCTTGTATTTAAAAAGATGCATGCAATGAGTAATTTTTTATTTAAATATTTTTCTAGATCCTGTTGGGAATATATTTTGTGATTTTCCAAGTAGATACATTGTATTTTATCTTGAAATATCGCTGTCTAAATAAAATTCTGTAGGGAATACATAAAATTCACCACAAGGCAACACGATTAACAAAAGAAGATTCCTTTGATGTAGAAATAAAACGAGGATGTTTCCCGGTGTTTAATGGAAAGTAAATGATTCTAAATGTCATATAAAAATGACATTACCTCTTAGTGGATATGAAAAAAAAAAATCTGTATTTATTCATATTTTAAAACAGAATGAATAAGTTATGATAGTGAAGTTAATCTCAAGTCAGTTTATTGTTTACATTTAGCATAGTAGACACATCAGAAAAATACTGAGAGTATAATATTCCGTTTTACAATTTTGCTAAAAAAAGCTTTTATAATGATCAGGTACACTTTTTAAGGTCCTGAAACCTAAGTATATAGTTACGGTGTTTATTGAAATTTTCTTTATGAAAACCGAACAAGAACTTTCCTGAACCCAACATTTTAAACCAATTAAATTCAGATAAAGCTTTTAATTCGAGAGAGAAAACAGCATTTTAGTCGAAATCTTAACAACAGTGCATTTGAAACATAGTTTATACTATATAAGACTTTTGTAATATATTTATTATGTGGATATTTGAGTTACAAATAATCGAAAATTGAAATATATTGAACGCATTTACACGCTCGAATAAATTAATCGGATTAGTTGGATTAATTCAATTCAAAGAATCAATCTTTGTCGGGTTAAAGTACAAATAAATCTTATTCCGTTAATTAATTACAGTTAACGCTGGGATTATCATTAGCGGCCCTACACACAAATAGCCTTGTTCTTGAATACATCATTACAAAAGCTATTAATCAGAATTTAAAATTAAATGTAGCTCTGCAACCATACAATAAATGCAATATCCTGTGCTTTTTTGAATTTTTCTAATTTACTTCACATTATTCTTTGCTAGTTTACGTGTACCCGGCGTAGCTCAATTTTAATACATATAATTTGCATGTATTATACGTATAAACCTTTCCGGAAAAATTCTCTCAATGATAGTAAAAACTCTGTTAAAATCCGTTGCGTAGTTTAGAAGAACTAAGCGTACAAACAGTCAGACGCGGATAGCGATTTTATTTAGGTACAGGGTTTTCCAATAAGAGGTGTTATTTTGATATTCAATCGTAAAAGATCAATAGTTTGTATAGCACGTAGCATCGTCTTGTTGAAAGTAAACGTTGACCAGATCAATACCATCCAATTCCAGCCATAAAAAATCATTAATCATATCTCGATAGCGCAATCCATTCACCGTAACTGTTGCTCCAGCCTCATTTTCAAAAAAGTAAGGTCCAATGACTCCACCAGACCATAAACCGCACCAAACAGCCACACGTTGAGGATAGAGAGGCTTTTCAACAATAACTCTTGGGTTTGCCGAGCCTCAGATGCGACAATTTTGCTTGTTGACGAAGCCACCGACGTGGAAATGGGCTTCATCACTCAAGATGATTTGCATTTGATTCACTCAAGTGAATTTTTATAATTTCAGTGCATTGTTAAAGCGTGTATTGTTCCATTTTTATTAATGGCGTAGTTTTCACTTGTCAAATGTCAAAAAATGACAGCTTCAAAAGTAATATCTACTGAAATAGCGGGCTATTCAAAATAACACCTCTTATTGGAAAACCCTGCATAAAATAAAAGAGAAGATGGAGAGGATATTAAAATTAATTTAGCTGACACATTCATAGGCCGACTCATCTGTTTGCTCAGAATGGTTGATACTTCTAGAATTGCCCTGGTAAAATAACACATTTCGAATGCTCGAAATGGCTCTAAGCCCCCATAGTAAGATGATTTGAAATGAAGATATTTAAATAAGGATGTTAAATATTTAAAAAAATCTATTAGACGTCTTGTTTGAAGTAGAGCAAAAATTTCACGACAGATGCTTTAGGTGCATTTAAAGATACACTGTAATTTTTTTCATGCCTGTAACAAATTAAATAACAGAATAAAACTAAATCTTAATAATTTTCCTTGCTTACTTGCGACTTTGAAATAATTTACGTTTTGGCATAACAAAAGTACAGATATTATATTCAAAAATGACATTTTTTGTTTGAATTTTTGGTAGAAATTGGGAATGTGGGGCTTAACCGCGTTTAATGATTGGTACCGGGTACTTCTAACCATCCTATCTCCATCTATTTCCTCATACAACTCCTTTCAGTCTCGCAGTATACTACAATTATTGAAGACATCACACTCCCACTCACTTTGGACAGCTGGGAGCAGTTGAGACTCTTATGATCTTTTCAAGTAAAATAAATTAAAGTCATTTCTGATGAGTTCTTCGAAATTAATTATTTTAATTCGTTTAATTATGAGATATGAAAACATTTAACAATTAAAGATAATATTAACAACTCTAAAAAGAAAAACATCTAAAAGAAAAATCAGAAAAAGATTTAGTCGCAACTAGGAAATGAACCCAAGACCTCAGCCTTACCGGGGCTCTGCTCTACCACTATTCCAATCTGACCCTATCTCCTTCGATCATATTTGACTGTATCATACTTTTACTAAGAACTACCAGTATTATCTTCACTTTCTCAACGCATACTTTTTTGATGCTCTCTTTATACATGATTGCAAGGATCTACCCGAATTTATTTTTATGCAAATACAGCACAAGAGTCCCAACTGCTCCCGACCATCTGGAAACAGTGAGATTATGGCATTCCTAATCGGCGTATGTTGTTAGGCTGAAGGTAGTGGAGAGGGGAATAAGATGGGAAAGAGGATGATGAGGAAGTATCTGGCTATCCAAATCTGGTCACCAAACACGCCTAAAGCCAATTTAAGCAACTTTTCAATTCTGGATGGTGGTCTTACAATAAGGCGATACTGAGATTTTATTTCACTCTGGAACTTGCCTTTAGAATACTATGCATTAGTTAAAATGAATAAATCGTGAAATAACACAAATTCATCAAATAAAATTTACTAGCGCAAGCCGGGATTTGAACCCGCGACCTTCGGATTGCTAGTCGAGAGCCTTACCCCTCGACCACAGATATTGATGATATATATATCCGTTTATATTTAAAATATGCCACATCAATTTATTTTCTGAAGTCTGGGATGAATATTCAATATTTTTGTATTGGAATAACTTATAGAGAAAAATCTTAAGTAGGTATTAATATTGAATAATCGAAGATACTTTTAATATTAACAACCCTGAAACAAAAAGTGTGAAACAGACATATCAGAAAAAGATTCGGTCCAATTAACATTTCCACCGTTAAAACCTTGTTTTTCTTTTTTTTTAAATCAGGTACAAGCTGTAATTTATGTGCATAAATATAGTACAACTTCTTAAATCATCTTATCTTATATTTGCATATTTAAAAAAAACATAATAAAGGTCTACGCGTTATTCAGAATATTATTATGAGCTTGCCCCCGTATCAGCTCATAACTTTGCCCGGGGCAAATTGTTGCGAGAAAAATTGCGAGATAAATGTTGCCTTTTGGCAAATTCGGAATTTTTCGGAAAAATCATGTTCATCCAGATATCCTCTTTGTTATTTCCGTTTAAGGAATCCGCCACAACAATGACATAATTTAAAGAATACATTTTTCTACGCGAAAATGTGAAAAATTTCCCGCGAGAGGACAGGAAGTAATTTCTAACTTACACTGTTTCTTTTGATTAAATAAAGCATAGAAAAAGTTTTCACCTACGTAAGTTAGCTCTATAAATGCTTACCGGCTGCGCCACTGCTTATAGTTATAAAGGTTTGCATTCATATAAATGACACTCCGAAATAGATTGCCTCGTTTATACAGGGTTTTCCAATAAGAGGTGTTATTTAGAATAGCCCGCTATTTCGGTAGATGTTACTTATGAAGCTGTCATTTTTTGACATTTGACAAGTAAAAACTATTTCATTAATAAAAGTGAATTGATACACGCTTCAACAACGCATTGAAATTATTATAATTCACTCGAGTGAATCAAATGCAAATCATCTTGAGTGATGAGGCCCATTTCCACGTCGGTGGCTTTGTCAACAAGCAACATTATCGCATCTGGGTCGGAAAACCCAATAGTTATTGTTAGAAAGCTTTTCTATCCTCAATTTGTGACTGTTTGGTACGGTTTGTGGTCCGGCGGAGTCATTGGACCTTACTTTTTCGAAAATGAGGCTGGAGCAACAGTTGCGGTGAATGGATTGCGCTATAGAGAGATGATTAATGATTTTTTATGGCCTGAATTGGATAGTATTGATCTGGATAACGTTTAGTTTCAACAAAATGGCGCTACGTGCCACACAAGCAACGAAACCATTGATTTTTTACGATTGAATATCAAAATAACACCTCGTATTTGAAAACCCTGTATAACCGAGTACAATGATAACAGATACGTTTTAACCAGCTTAGAACTAAGATGTGAAGGGAGATCAAATTACAACATGTGCTTATTACTGCATTCTATACTGACACAGTCAAAAACTTGATTTTGTTTGTCCCATTCTTATTATCGTGATTATTTTTTTGGTTTATTACGCTGCCTCATTCTACAGTCAACACGTTTTGGACAGCGTTGATCAGCCATGTCAGGTCAGCCATGATCAGAGCAGATTTGGTGATGGACACTGTAACGCTCCAAAATTTAGGACAAAGGAAGAAGCACGGCATTATACTCAAAAAATCTAAAATATCGTCATCATTGATTATTTTATCTTCATGTTTGTGAACCAACCTATCAATGATTTTCCGGGTTGAGAGGAAATATTTAAAAAACAAATCCTATGGACCATTGAATGAATCTCTCTTCACTGGCGCAATCTTCACTACTACTGGATTTTTGTTTGTTTTGCATACTATCTCTTATCTTTTTTTTTGTTTTGCATACTATCTCTTCTCTTTTTTTGTTTTGCATACTATCTCTTATCTTTTTTTTGTTTTGCATACTATCTCTTATCTTTTTTTTTAAGCAAATATTTTATGTTTTAATTAAGATACATCGATGAAACTTGGTCGAATGAATTAAAAATTTTTACTGTACATTGTAAAATATTATAATTGTTTTGGTTTTACAAAAAAAAGGATTTATTAAAATTATTTTTAATTGTAACATAGAAAAAATTATTTAAATATCTAGTTGTATTATCAATTAACTAACTAACTAACCATAACGCCGTTTCTCCGCAGGGGTAGGCAGAGAGGACGGACCGCCAAACAACTCGGTATTATAACCTAATGTTCGTAAACGCTTCCCATTGCCGCCGTGTGAGGCGCTGATATAATAGACAAACTCTAAGTGCTAGTAACTAATAAGAGATGCTACCTGTCCACGTGGCTGGCTCTCAGCCAAATGGCGCTAGTAAAAACCTCAAGGGCATTAAGTATCAAAGCTTTGGCTCCTTAGTTTCTTGCGCCTTGGAAAATCGGCGCCCGGATTGCAGCGCTCCAATTGCGCTTGCATATGGCAGGCGCTGCATGTTCGATAGTAGTATTACCCTAACGGCATGACTCAAGTTTTTGGTTCACTTGATCGTGCCATGTCTTCTTCGGACGTTACCAACTTCTTTTGCCATTCACATTCATGTCATATATTCACCTTTTACAACCTTCGTTCATTCACTATACATGATCAAAATTCATATATCGGCTTACTAGGTTGCAATGTAAACCAGTCGTAGTAAAATCTAACCTCCCCAACATTCTCAGGGCACGTCTACTAAGTTTTAATAAATCAGTACCCCCTGGTAGGTGTACCGGTCGCAACGAGACGTAAAAGCTCTTGGTTGGGTGGAACAATATAACCGTAACGTATCGTAGTGATTTAATTACCAAAATCATTCGGTTTCCGTGCGGTAATACGAGGATTTCAAATAATAATCTTAGGTTATTCGTTAACTGGGAATATTTACTTTTAAATATAATATAATATATATTTATATTATTATTTATCTTAAAATATATCTCACATCAAATAAATTATAAATAAACTTCTCAAAACAATACACATTTTCCTAAACATAAGAAACATATATAAAATAAAACAATTGAAAACAATATATTTTGCACTTTGCCAATCAATAATAGATTATGGAATTATTGCTTGGGGAGGAGCAAAAAACTCGGCTATCAATTACATAGAAACCGCACAGAAAACGATCTTAAAGGTAATACTAAAAAAACATAGACTGACTGATACAGACCAAATATTCAACAGCTGTGACGTACTAGATATACGCCAATTATACGTTAAAACACTACTAAACTACATTTTTGACAAAAAAAAATATTTTAACATACACAAAATAACACTAACAGACCAGTTAGACAAGCGTACAAAGAAAACATAAAAATTCCGACAGTAAATTCAAGCTTTGGACAAAGACACTACCAATACCATGCTATAAAAGCTTTCAACAGTGTAAAACTTTAAATTAAAATTGAAGAAAATAAAAAAAAATTCACACACAAAATTGCAAAATGGATTAAAGAACAAAAAAGACAATATTACCAAAAAGTCATAGCATAAAATAAAAATAAAACCTACACGTAACACACATAAACCAATATAAACACACATCACTCACAAACACACAAGATTATTTTCATTGTATTACTTTTTAATTTTAAATGTATTATTATGTATTTCGTATTTTTAATTTTAAATGTATTATTTTTATTTTTAATTTATTATTTTCTCTTTAAATAATATGTAGATTATATTTTTATATTATAAAATGAAGGCCTCAGCACGGGCAAGCCACCCAGTGAGGCCTACATTACTGGAAAACATAAATTGTAAAAAATAATGTACCAAATAAAAAAAAATTAAAAAGTTAAATGTGTTATTTCGAACGTTAATGTACCTACAGTTTTAAAAAATGACATCTAAAACAAAATCTTCGTCTAATTACTAATAAACCAAACTAGAAGAATCCTCGCCATCCTAAAGGTCGACTTGCAGACCAGGAATTAATTTATTTAAAAATTTTACAAGGTATTGGTAATTAAGTGTGTAATAAATATTTGTTCATAATAATGCCATTTCTCCTCGAGTAAGTGTAGCCAAAGTTTATTTGAATAATTGAAAGCATAATTTCTGCTTTCTGGGTATTGAGATGAAAGCATCATTTCTGCGTTTTGGGTATTGAGATGAGAACATAATTTCTGCGTTCTGAAGATGAAAATCTTATTTTTTTAAACTTGATTCTATTTGGTTGATGATAATTAATTTTGAGAGAAAATTTTGTAGAGTAAAAACACAAATATTGAAAAACAAAACACGCACAAGTACATTTAAATTTGTAACGTATTTAAATAGGCACTGTTAATCACTAGAGCGATTTTTGGCATATTATTATTTGATCGGTCGGTGGCCGAGTTGACATCGCGTTTGAATTTCACGCAGGCGTAGTGTGTTCAATTCCTCGGCTGGCTAAGTCCTCCATCACAACACAAGCAACATTTTCAGCTTACTGTGGTATAAGGAAATTTTCAAATATTGTCAAATTATTCGTAACCCAGGAATGTCTTTCTTTAAAAATAAAAAATAAATGTATGCCGAATTTGCAAAAAACATTTTGAGCGATTGCTTACGATAATGTTCTAAATTTATAGAACCTAAAAATATGAGATTGACCGTAATATCTTGGTGGATTCATTGGCTTTAAACTACAATTTACAGAGAAGATTTCCTCGGTTCAGATTAAGTTTTTACTTTATAACCTTACATATCATCGCAGTTGCTGATACTCGGGGACATATTATTCTAGAAATAATCTCAAATAAATGACATGAGGCTTTTATATGTTTAAAAAGATAACATTGTTCACTTATGCGGTAGTTGATTATTTTTTAAATTATTATTTATTGGGATAGAATGTGACCTATAAGACTACATTGTACAAGATTTTATATATGAATTATAAAACAGATCAATTTTTTTTTTTTGTAAATGTATTCATTTTTATGTAAGTTCATGTTTGTTATTTTGCAAGAATACACATCTTTCCTTTCTATGCCCATAATCTATATCTTAAAACTACTATATAATATTCTCAAATTATTCGTAACCCAGGAATGTCTTTCTTTAAAAAAAAATGTGAGACAAATTTGCAAATAACATTTTGAGCGATTGCTTACATAATGTGCTAAATTTATAGAACTTAAAAATATGGGATGGACCGTGATATCTTGGTGGATTTATTGACTTTAAACTACAATACAAAATTTTATATTTTTCCCAATATTTTGAGGTATGGTATTAATTAAATATAATATAAATTATCGCTTGAATGGGTGATAGAAAAAATATATTTTTTTGAGTATTTTTACCATAAACACGCAAATACGAGTTTTTTCAATAATGTATAACTCAAAAAGCACTCGACTAATTTCGCTAAAAATTTAAAAGTTTGTTATTATTAGTGATAGGAGTGTTTAGATAGTGGTTAGAATGTTAGAAAGTTTGTTATTATTAGTGATAGGAGTGTTTAGATAGTGGTTAGAATGTTAGAAAGTTTGTTATTATTAGTGATAGGAGTGTTTAGATAGTGGTTAGAATGTTAGAAAGTTTGTTATTATTAGTGATAGGAGTGTTTAGATAGTGGTTAGAATGTTAGAAAGTTTGTTATTATTAGTGATAGGAGTGTTTAGATAGTGGTTAGAATGTTAGAAAGTTTGTTATTATTAGTGATAGGAGTGTTTAGATAGTGGTTAGAATGTTAGAAAGTTTGTTATTATTAGTGATAGGAGTGTTTAGATAGTGGTTAGAATGTTAGAAAGAGTCCGGGACGCCTTAAGAAGAATTAACGTACTATATCTTGTGATGTTTTGAATATCTACAAAAATAAACGATAAATAATAAACGAACGTGCTCAAAAAAATTTTTGTTTAAACAACGACGGAAGATTTATTGACAGACAGGCCTGGAGTAAACAGATTCCCACGGGAAAGGAGAGACCGGAGTGACAGTCGAGTTTTGAACTTGGGTGCATTGACAGCCCCGAGAAAGGGATACAAATCAGAAGTGTTGTTTGAAATTGCAGTTAATTATTGAATTCAAATGGTATTAGAGAATATTGCGGAATATTGAATTAAAGTGAAAGATTATTGATCCGGTGTTTGTGTGAAGTGAAAGTGGTTCGACTCAGTGGGAAAACAATTAATAATAATGACAATAATAATAATTGGATAATTTGTAGAGCGCCGTTTTGTAAAAACCCACCTCAGGGGCGCCAGGTGTTGTGCAATCGCGATTGTGTTATAAAGTTGTGTTGATTTAAACGTGATTTCGTATACAGTTCGAACTAGATTGCTTGTCTTAAAAACATGAAAATAATAAAAATATTGATTGCGTTTTAAAATAGAGTGAATGTACTTAAAGGCAGGAAGTGTTTAATCGGGCTAAGTTATTGATTTGGCGAGATGGCATTCTATCCACGGAGACCGAAAACCAGAGAATCAAATAGATTATTAACTGTGGGTTCGAATCCTAACAGATTAGGGAGGTACAATTTTATTTACAGGAATATTTAATTACCCTTTTATAAGCGTAGGGAGGAGGTCGAAAATTAAAGTGATTTAGCTATATAGTGTAACCAGGTAAGTTTCACACGAGGATTTGGAGGTGACTAACAGGGTGAGTTTTTTTATATTATTTATTAAATTTCAGAGGACCCTTTTAATAATAGGATACAACCGAGGTACAGGAACCGAGTTTGCAACGCCTGCAACCCAAATAATCTTCCCATAAGCAGGGATACGCTAGACGCATTGTCAATCAGCTGTGAGCGAGAGACGAGTCAACGACCTTTTCATATATAGGCCGAGAGGCGCGGAGTACAGTCAGTCAAAGGGGAAGTTTTGCTAGCGTATGCCGTCCCAAATTGAAAGCGATCGGATGCAACCAGACGGAACAAAAATGAAAACTTTTCTTCTGTTATTTGACTTTCTAATTTAATACTTTTCATCTATTATTTGACTTTCTAAGTTACGAATTGGGATGCACAAAAACAAATCTAAAGTCGAAAGAGGGAGATGGTAATCTCCGAAATAAAACTACCAACCGAACAACTTTTCTCAACAGGTATCTTTCGAGAGGTAGGCAGCCTCTTTAAATTAAATGCAAAAAATCAAACCAATTATCCGTTTATACCTTACCTGAGAGGATAGGTATTCAGTAGAAGTTACCCATACCTAATACACGAGGATGCTAGTAACCTCATAAAATAAATACTGGAACCAAATATTAAAATACAGACAGTCCTCATCCCAAATTTGGCATTTCGAGTAGACCTTACATATATCTCACATGATAATTGGCTGAATGGGTAGGCACACAACCTATCGTTAATAAGCAGGCAAAATGTCGACAAGATTGTCGTGTGTTATCTATGTATTGACCTAGAAAGGGATGTAAATCCCCGACGGCGTGGGAGTTACAACGTTTTCTGGAGGTGGCACGTAACTTAGGACCTTGCGTGTCACATTTTCGCGACTAGATTCGTGACAAGGGATGTCATGGTTTTCCCCTTCTACACTCAGTAAAGTAGATTTTCCTGGAGGTGTTTGAGATTGGGGCAATTCTGAAATTGGTGATGAGACCTGGTTTTCTTTATTCTGGCGTGAAGGTTGCCGATTTGGAACAAGGGGAGACCCGGCCGGTTGTGATATCCAGACACGCAGATATCGATCGCCTTGCTCAAATTATCATCCATCAGTTTTGTTTGGTAAGAGGAGGAGTCAATCTTAGCTTGAAAAAAATTCATTTCCTTTCCTCTCCTTCCCCTCCCAAAATATATACATGGATGGCGCCGACAACTAACACCATAAACTTATCGTATGTATATCACATATATAAAATCTAACACTTTATTATATTCACATTACCCTACGATAGGTAGAATCGAGTAGCTAGTGGGGGGGAGCAGGCGACTTAGAAGATAAGGTTTATAAAATGGTTTTAAAACACAGCGGTAATGGATTCAACTCACTCTATCTCAAAAGAACCAAGGGATACCACACATACATAAATAACTAGGTTTCTAAACCGAGAAACAAAAACCCAACACAACGTTCGGTGAAGCCTTTTTATACTGAACCGTCACGTGAAATGAGTACGTTCAAGGTCGTACGTCACGTAGACAAACTAGGATGTACACACTTGAAGGGGTGTGTAATAAAGAAAAGACGGCAGGGAGGACCTTCCTACCCCGGATATATATATAACCAAAGCCTTATGGAAAAGTTACCTACGGGACTGAAGGAAAAGTTTGAAGTAAAAAGGGCAGATCATTACAATCTGCACTGGAATGAGATACGTAGTCGAATAAAAGTCGATATAATAAAAAGATTTAACAGTGACAATGTGGTATACATTAGTGAATGGTAGACAATGTCAGAGACACCCGAGGATGACATGGCACGAATAAATTAATCAAATACAGGGTCTTCCAATAAGAGGTGTTATTTTGATATTCAATCGTAAAAGATCAATGGTTGATCAAGTGCCTTCTTGTTGAATGTAAACGTTGTCCAGATCAATATCATCTAATTTTGGCCATGAAAAATCATTAATCATCTCTTGATAGCGCAATCCATTCACCGTAACTGTTGCTCCAGCCTCATTTTAAAAAAAGTAAGGTCAAATGACTCCGCCGGACCATAAACCGCACCAAAAAGTCACACGTTGAGGATAAAAAGGCTTTTCAACAATAATTCTTAGGTTTTCCGAGCCCCAAATGCGACAATTTTGCTTGTTGACGAAGCCACCGAAAATGGGCTTAATCACTCAAGATGATTTCCATTTGATTCACTCAAGTTAATTTTTATAATTTCAATGCGTTGTTGAAGCGTGTATTCTTTCATTTTTATTAATTACGTAGTTTTTAATTGTCAAATGTCAAAAAATGACAGCTTTAAAAGTAACAGCTACCGAAATAGCGGGCTATTCAAAATAACACCTCTTATTGGAAAACCCCGTACTTAAGTGTTGTAAAATGTGTATATGAATATGTAAGAAAGAAAGGGGTGTAAGGAGAATGTATGACGTGATAAGTGAAAGGTAGAAGAATTTAAAGACGTCCAAGGAAGAAATGGCACGATCAAGTCAAACAAATACTTTTGAAAAATAAGCTATTTCACTTGTTACGATAATATTATCGCTACTTTGAAAATGCACCCAGTTTTCAGGTACACCAAAATTCTCAAAATTAAAAAAAATAATACCACTGTTCCAAAACATTCATAACCCTCAGCAACGTTGGGTATACGTCAGATATTTTAAAATTAAAAAGGAGTTCTAGATACTTGCCACAAATATATTTTTATTTTTAAAAGAGATCATTCAGTTTGGTTCAAATCCAAAATTAAGATTTGTATAAAAATGACGCAAAACCGTTCATCTGAAGGATATTTTTACTCGAAAAAAATGGTTTTCTAAACACGAAATTGCTGGCCTGTTTTTTACCTACACATTTGAAAAATCTACGGTAAAATAATTACTTTTCAGGTATCATCTGTCGGTGGGATGGATTTTAGGATACTTTGACGTTTTTGCTCAAAGTTTTAATTTTATGTTCTACCCTGAACTCTGTCTCTTGTTTTTATACCAAAGATCGTAGGATAAAATGCCAGATCACAAAATGTTTAATATGAAAATTTACTGTTTATATATATTTTTAATGTATATATACATATATGTTTTTGTATGTCTGTAGATGTGTGAATATATATATATATATACAGATATGTTCGTGTGTGAAAATATATAGTTATCTTTATGTATATATAAATATATAATTTAATCCTCGTGCATGTCGTTTTCTAATTTTTACTTTCTGTTTCAGTCTTCCAATTTTCCTCATGTATATTTAATTCGTATGTTTACATTAGACTAAAAAAACAACAACTATATTCCGTTGGTCACCATGAAACGGGCAGCCGCCTAGTGTGGTGAATTAATATGCATATCTGGAAATGTCTCTGTGAAATAAAATGTATTTATAAATAAATTAAATAAAATAAATTAAATGACTTCATAATTTACGTGACTAGTACTTGTGCAGTTATATGCCGTAAACATATTTGCCCTTATGATGGGCATTTTAACTGTAATATCCATAGATGGCACTAGATTAGTCCGTTAGGTTACCCATATATTGCTTTAGCTGTTGAGTATTATAGAGACCGATTGAATAATAAATACGGTGGGATCTTAAAGGTCCTATTCCATATTTCCAAAAAAGCTCATTGTCAATTACATTAAAAGTCCAAGTGTTTTGTTTAAGTTTGAGTTTTATTGAAAAGGAGAGTTTGAGTGAGAAAACCCCTGAGATAAAACAATAACGCTGTCCGAAACGATGACTAAGCAAGGAGAATGTGCAACATGGCATAATAACCCAAAAAATAATCGCGATAGCTTAATAATAACATAAAATAAATATTTACAAATAATTAAAATTTTAAAATTAATTTTAAAGGTAAATGAAAGCTCAATTACATGACGTTTCTATTTAAAAATAATTGCACCTAACTAAAAATATCACACCAAAAAAGCTGTACAAAATTCATGACTTTATCTCTCCATACTTGGGAGTGTGCTTTACATTTTATTTAATGTGAAATAAATGAGGAATGCTACAAAATTTGACGGAAAAATAACTTTTTTTCAGAAAAACTCATGTCACCAGTTCCCGAATTCCCCAGCTGAGTTTCATGCGAAAACTTTCCGATCAAACGAATATAAATGTTCCTGAAACTTGGCTGAAATGGGAAACAAATATTTCACCCATTCGGGAAGATGAAATAATGTGCCAAATTTACAGAGAAGATTTCCTCGGTTCAGATTAAGTTTTTAGTTTATAACCTTACATATCATGGCAGTTGCTGATACCCGGGGACATATTATTCTAGAAATAATCTCAAATACATGACATGAGGCTTTTATATGTTTAAAAAGATAACATTGTTCACTTATGCGGTAATTGATTAGTTTTTAAATTATTATTTATTCGGATACAATGTGACATATAAGACTACATTGTACAAGATTTTATATATGAATTATAAAACGGATCAATTTTTTTTTGTAAATGTATTCATTTTTATGTAAGTTCTTGTTTGTTATTTTGCAAGAATACACATTGTTCCTTTCTATATCCATAATCTATATCTTAATACTAGTTTTGTAGTCGGTTATTTTTTATGGTTGTTGTAAGAGGCAGTGGTGGCTAGCTCTAAAGAGTGTTGGAACAACGCATTCCCAAAATTTTAGTCAATCTAAACATAATGCTATTTTTCATATGTAAGGTCACAACTCAAGTTTGCCTCAGTCATTTGGAATCCTCAAAACACCTATCGTATCGCTTTAGCCATCATTGGTTTGACCCTACCGCTTTATATAAACGCAGAAAAATTTCTGACGTCCTATTTTTACAGTCCAGATTCATCATATCTGTTAGAAAAGATTGCATTTCGTTGCCCTGAACACAACACCAGATCGAACGACTTATTTAAAACACCACACTGTAAAGCCAAATATGCGCAAAACTCTTTTAAACGGCGTGCGCAAATATATTTTATTTGTGTGATTTCACAAATTGCTCATTTAAAATAATATAAAGTATATTTGCGGCACGTTCCAGAGTGGAAGATACTACCAGTATCGCCCTTGTGTGGGGGCACCTTTCAGAATTGAAAAATTGCTTTGGCCATGTTAGGTGACCAGATCTGAATAGCCAGGTACTTTCCCACATTCCTCTTCCCCATTTCCTTCCCCTGCCCACTACCCTCAGCCTCACAACATACCCAAATTGGGGATGCCACAGTCTCTTTGGCTTAAGTCGGTTGGGAGCAATTGAGACTGTTGTGCGATTTCGGAAAATTAATTCGGGGCATTAAAAACACATCTGTAAGGGTTCTGGTAGAGATACTAAATATAATTATAAAAAAACTGTTTTATGCTATGAAGGCTGGTTTTATAGTGGAATAACATGAACCCCCCCTTTCGATAAGACATTGGAATTCGAACACATGTTTTCAATGAGATTATCATATATATGTAAATGAGAATAAATCTTTGAATATTATATTATTCGACTACTTATTTAAATATTGGAACATTCAATTTGTCCTAGAAACACAAAGTTACCGCTCGGGTCATATAGTGCTATATCTGTCACCAAATGACACGTCCTCATAAAACTCGAACTATCTCATTTTCTTTATAGTCAGACATATAATATAAACAAAGGGAGAACGCCAATTTGTCCTTTTGCTTTTAAATCCCACAATTGACAATCCCGTATTTTTTCCAGTCTAAAGAATTTTCCAATTTTTAAAATAATAATTTTATGTAATAGGAAAAATGTAAAGTAACGAAAAACCGGTGTTATATGTTTGTGTAATTAAATATGTTTTTAGTTTCGTACAAGGTTGGACATAAAGTAAAAAAAAACACCTGTGAAAGATTTAAACAAATTCGCTACGGTAGTTAAATCAAAATCTGAAAGATTTGCATTCGAATAAAATATTTTAATTTGGAATAAACTCAAAAACAATGTTTTAAATTTTTTTAATTTTTCTCAAAATCAAAAAATCTATTTGAAATTGAATGTCTAATTGGATGACATTATATTATTTTGCATGGGCCCGATTGATTAAACTAAGTAATTATTGCCAATAAATTACACTCAAATTAGAAATAAATAAATAAAATATTTTTGGAATCACTTAATTAGTAAAACCTCACATTGTAATATTTAAGCATAACAATTTTAGGTTTTTTCCAAAAATATAAATATTCATCGTGGACTCACAGAAAAGCCAATAGATGTCGCCCATTCAAATCAAAATTAAAATATTTACCCAAGATACTATATAGATTGCATTTTCTAATTCGAGAAGAATTTTATGCATTAATAAATAGCAGCCCTAATAGTAGCTCTAATACGAAGTAAGTTAAGCATTACCGAAGGAAATAAGTTCGGATTAGGTCAGTGGTAGAGCAGCACCTCGGTAAGACTATGGTCCTGGGTTCAATTTCTAGATGCAACAATATCATTTTCTGATATTTCCGATTCAAATTTTCGTTTGTGAATCGCTATCGTTGCCTTCAATGAATAAATATCAATATAAACTTCAATAAATATTTTTTGATAGTCATAATTCTCCTCTTCAGTGTGTCAGGGTGGAACCGTAAAACCTACTTTCATACCCTTAAACAAATACAGTATAAATATTGGAAAAGACGTCTTCTTTATTAAATTATTCAATATCAAGTAATTTGCAACTCAGTTAATTCCAGTTTTGTGTTCTTCGTTCTGAAAACTCTCGGCGGAAGGACATTACAAGCCACAAACATATTGCGTTGCAGGCTCTGAAAGAGATTGCAAGCCACAAACGTATTGCGTCGCAGGCTCTGAAAGAAATTACAAGCCACAAACATATGGCATTGCAGGTTCAAAAGGACATTACAAGCCACAAATTATTGCGTTTCAGGCTCTGAAGGACAAATTTGTCCGGGGCGTCGATACATTATGAAAGTATGTTTTTCTTTATTTATTCAATGCGTAAATATGTGATTTTTTCATCAATATAATGAATTATTCTTTTCAATTTATATCAAATATGCATACATGATTAAATAGATAAAATCCAAAAAATTGTATCAGCGTATTTTTTTTCATTTATTGTACGGCATAAAAAGTGAAGTAATAGTTTTATTACTAATTACCTACACAAAAATAATGTTTTTTTCTAAAAATTATCAAATCCTTTCAAAATTATGAACGTTTCAAGCCAAAATGTCCCGTTAAGATTTTTAACATTTTCTTGTTAATATAAAAAAAAATTTTTAGACTTATAAATACTTATTTCAAATTCAAAAACTTATTAGATAATTTTATCGAATTACTAAAATGATATTTGTTTTAACGACATTTTCAAAAATAAGAAAAATGTAGCATATTTTATATATCTCGCGACCATTCCGAAATTTATAAAATTTTACCGTGTCGCTGGAACTTGTAGGTAAACATTCTTTAAATCCTTAAGGGTTAAAAGTTTCTTATCCTTATAGAAATAATTATTTTTATTCGAAGAATGCTTGAAATTTTCAGATTTGAGGCAAATCTTCTAGATTCAATTAATTACTTCGTGTCGGGACCTTCATTGTTTCGGCTACTTCCAATGTCCCAAAGTTATATTATATATATTTCCTAAAAATAATTAGCTCATTCAGCGTCAGCCTTTAACACTCTAAAAGTACACGACTCTGAAAGTGTTTGGAGGAACAGAATTACCAATCAAGCACCGAGAGATAATTTATGGTGAAAGGGCCACGAGGGGGGCATAAAGGCCTAAAATAAGCAATATTTTTGGAAAATTGACATTTTGCGCTGGGAGCTTTAAAAATATGTCCTCTAAATTTCCTCTTAGCCACTGAAGAGATGATTACGTGGAAGTGTGTTGTACGAGCATCTGCTTGCTTGAAGAAAGCTCAGTTTTTTTCATTGAAGAAGATTTTTTTATATTAACCCCACACAGAAGGCCCTGAATAAAATACTTTCCCTAGGGTCCCATGTTATATTTGGCGATGCTGAGTGGTGGGTCTTTTTAAATAACGGAAGAAGAGGGATTTCTGTAAAGAAAATAGGTTTGGGGTTAGGTTAGGTTAGGAATTTAGGGATCAGTATGTCTAGGAATGACGGACAAATTATCTATCCCTCGGCGATGGGTCAAGAGAAACCAGTTGGAAAAATCAAAGGGTCTAACCAAACCAGCCTCTTCCGATCCGGCACGCCACGCAGCTGGTGTGCATGCGAATCCTAAACACACCCCACCTGATGAATCCGGGCATTCCTGCTAAATTATCAAATGTGGCGTACCACTTGGGGTGATCTATGGCAGTGTTCGTTATCCACTAAATGGTTCTCGGGGCGGCGATAACCAAACCCGCCTCCCAAATAAAAATAATATTAATAAATCCAAAATAAACATGAAACTGAACAAGACACAGAAAATACCAAGGTAATTGTCGCAACTAGGGATTGAACTCAGGACCTCTGTCTCTCAGGGTTAACACTAACCAATGAGCTATTACTAAGACCTGATTAGTTTCAGTATTTTTTATCGATTTTGTATCAACTGAATTGATAATTGTAGTATATGTGATATAGTAAGAGTGAGATAGGGATGCGAGAATGAGAGCGCAAACGTGCATGCGAAAGTTTGTGATCTGCCAAATATTATATTGTAAAGTGAAGCTAAACTTGTCAATAATAAACCCTGAATACGAGAAATAATACAATAATCGAGTATAATATTGGTAATTAACAAATTTAAACATGAAATCGATCAAAATAATCAATTCTCAGTGGTTACATTGTTGTCCTGGTAAGATAGAAGTCCTGGGTAAAATCTGTACAACATTTTCAAAGTCCTTGAACTGTTAGTCATATTCATTGGAATATTATCAAGATTTGAAACGTCTTCTGATATCACATTTCTAGGGATTATTTGTTCAGTGTTTTTACCCCTTTTGTTGGAGGGATGTCACAAGCTCTTTATTTGTGCTGTGGGAGTGGAAGAAGTTTAATTATTGTAATTTATTACTCATAATAATTTTGTAGATAGTATGCCGGATTTAAAATATCATATATTCGTATGGGATATCTTTGTGTTTGCATGCCAGTATAGGGTCTCCCTTTAGACATCACCAATCCCGCTGGTGAATGAACAGAGCGGGCATTCGTTGATCATATGTTTTTTGTAGTTGTGAAAACCGGACGAAAGTCCCAACTGCTCGGAGCCAGTGGGACTTTGGCATCACCAGCTGGGGTATGCAGTAAAACTAAAATAGTTGAAGAGGGTAAAGCGATGGAAGAAAGGAAGGTTTGGGAATTACCTGGTTATTCGAATCTGATCACCCAACAGGGCTTAACTATTTTAGAAAACATTTAAATTCTGAAAGTATGTAGATACTAGGTATATATTGGAAAAAAATCATGTTTTTGTCACGATAAAGAACACAAGTGGAACATACATTGGCTTTAAAATACATTTCGATATTGGTTAGGTTAGTTTTGTTATATTTAATTATTCGCAACATTAATAAAACATCATCCCTTCAAAACGCCCTGCTCGGTTGGCATCGGTTGTGTTTAGCAACACGCCGCGAGCCTTCGAGGTTTTTAAATTTTGGTATTTTATGAGAATTTTCGTGTTTTGTTATCAGAAAAACAAGTATTAAAAATATGAATTACTGTGTTTGAAAGCAGATGAAAGATTTTTACAGATTTTAATATTATAAACGGATAAAATTTGCAAAAAAATATATTTAAAAAAATCTTGCTTTCAAAAATAGTACGATTTTTTTGTAACTTGAAATACCAATTGATATAAAACCAAAAAAATCATATTTGGATAGACAGATGTTGTATTAAGGTAATGTCAATTCACTTTCGTTCAATTCATATGAAAATAATTAATTAAAAAAATTTCCCAAATATTTCACAAACATATAATTTTTTTTAATGTTTTAAAATTATTTGGAAGTGTATGGTAAACTTTTATGTGAAAACACAAAGCCTTAAATCATTTATTTCACCGTAACTTGAAAATAAGTAGACCATTATTATTATTAGTTCTTCTCAGTTTCGTACCTCAGTTGACCCTGAAAAAGTATGATTTGTTTAACCTGACAAGACGTCAAGGACATTCTAGCGGGCATTGAAACTAATAATCTAAAAATTAGCAATCTAATGGACTGGTCTGTTCCTTTTCTGATGCCATCTGCGAATGATTAATTGGGCTATATATCACCATATTTCTTAAGACCGAGACCGCCATATAAAATTAGGATTTCAAGATCGATCAGAATGCGTAGTAATAATAATAATTCTTAATTACAATAAAACTTGTAAGTTTTCAAATTTTCTTCAAAACTTATTAATTAAATCGTTATCTCGTCAAAAGCAAAATTAAATCTAACTTCAGAATTAATGTTGAAGTGAAGGAAGTAGTATTGGAATTCAGGGAATAAAATGATGACACGAGATTTTCATTTGGACGGACTGAGGCACGGGTTATATTACGGATTAAGATCAAAGGGGGGATAAAGTTACTACCAAAAAAATCCTCGTTAGCTGAGATTTTTTTGACGAGTTTTGCTTCCTCGTTTTAATTCCTATAACTTTTCATTTCGAGCAGAGGGTTTCTAACGACTGTTTCTATATATCGTTTACATTACCTTGTCATTACTTTTTGAAAGCTTTTTTTCAAATTTATGAAAAAGAGAGTGGTGTTTTATGGTACATTATTCTTCAACTGTCTAAGATCTAAGCAACAATGATTCCGTTTCTCTGCTATACATCTCTATTTATACATCGTCAACATACATATTCTACAATTTTTCTATCTTAAACGTTATGGAAGACAAGGCCCGACTCGAATACTTGATTAACTTGATCGTGTCTTCCACGGGCGACCCTGACTTATTTAATCATTTGCATTGGCGTCATATATTTCCTTCACACTCCTTTCATCGATTAGTTCGCTCTACATGCGCAAACCACCTTTTTTAATCTTACCTAATATTTATTTACGTCTTTTTCAGGCGCTTTTACAAATGAATAGAAAAAAAATATGCAATATTTTTTAAACATAACTGAATGGCCTTTATTTATTTATTTATTTGTTAAGATATACACAGTACAATAAGATACAGTTAGATATTTTAAGTTATTACATAGTTGTAGTACCTGTTACGTATGTCCATAAAATATCATTACGTAATTTCGCCTGATATTGTAATAAAAGGAAGGAAGTGTGTGGATAGATAATAATAAATGAATTGAAAACAAGAATTATAATAAGCTCACGAATTGTAATTGGCTGTTAATACATAGGAGTTTTGAAAAATGACTTGAAAATATTTTTGAAATATGTCATGCTAAGAAATTTAATAACCTAGTTTTGTATGTTAGAAAGGAATCATGAAAGATGTCTAAATGTAGTAATTTTTCATAATGGGTGTATGTTGTGATTGCGCGAGTAATTACTGAGTTGTTTGCTGCATTGGTATTGTTGGCTTCAATTGAAAAAGTGTAGTGTGCCTGGTACGCCTCGTTGAAACATTTAAACCAATGACGGATAGCAATTCGGGACTATCTATTTTATTTTATTACTAACAATCTTTTGTATTTGTTAAGTTTTCCACCTCGTATCGAAATATTTCCTCAAGATTGACAACACAATAGGTGTAGTCTTTTTGCAATTACTACAACTGCATTATTATTTCACATGTAATTACTGTAATCATTTAGTAAAAATGTTATTTTTATTTATTTATCAATTCACGAACTTGCTGGCTTATGGAGCCCGCTATTTCGTGAATAGATAATTGAATGAATGAATAAATATATACACTAGCTTTAATGGTCACATAGATATTATGTTAATACAACTACTACCTAGTATGTACATATAAACTTTCGTCTTTATTCCTTAGAAGTAGGCATATTCTTATTTTCTTACAACAGGCTTATACCTACAAACTATCATGTTTCCATTTGATTTTTGCTTGCTTTTATGTGTCAAATGGTGACGGTTATATTATTGCTTTTACTATTCTATACTTATAATCTTCACAATATTTTTAATATAAACTATGTGTACGGGACGTGTTCTCCTGCACAAGAAAAAACTATAAAATATAAGCACCGGCACACATTTACCTTTGTCCTGTGTAACGATTCAAATAAAGCACTTGAGGTATTTCATTTCAACCATTACAGAGTTATTTAAAATATCATAAAAATGCAGGGAATATCGACTCTTGTAATATGTTTGCCTCAATGAATGCGTCTTGAGAAAGACGATATATTCGAAATTTGTAATTTGCTTTTGAAAAGAACGCCTTTATAAAGGCGGTTGTTTTTATTGCGGATAAAACTCCTTGTATTCGTCCAAGGTCAGTCAGTAACGGCTCTGTGACATCGGGGCCAGTGAGCAGGACCGCACGCTGGAGGGAAGGCTCTCCGAGACTGGCTGGCAGGCGGGCTGGCAGGCGGGCTGGCTCAGTCGGCAACGTTCAGTCCCCTCGATCCAGGGAATATCGACTCTTGTATGTTTGCATAAATGAATGCGTCTTGAGAAAGACGATATATTCGACATTTGTAATTTGCATATTGAAAAGAACGCTTTTATAAAAGCGGTTGGTTTTTATTGCGGGTGCAACTTCTTGTATCCCTCCAGGCTCAGTCGGTAACGGCTCTGCGGGGCGCTGGCTGGTTCAGTAGGCAATGGCAGATCCTCTCTCCGAGGCTGGCTGTTGGGAAGGCTCAGTGAAGCCCGAGGCAGAGGCGCCGCGACGTCGGGGCGTGGTTGGCTTGTCGGTGAGCAGCGAGCTCAGCAGCAGGCAGTTGCAGTAGACAGCGGAAGTGGAGCGGGGGGGGGAACCGGGTTGAAATCAAACACAGCGTGTTGCTCTCAGGTAGCGAAGCGGGTCAGGCAGAGCGGACAGCGGTAGGTGTTGCTCGGTCCAGGGCTTATGGCGGAATGGGCAGGGACCGGTTTTTGCGGCGCCTTTATAAGATTCTATAGGACCGCGCCTCCGACCCTTGATTGTATTATGAAATTCCCGTAACGAGCTTGCTTTTTTCTTGCTATGAAGCTCGCCACGCTTGTAGGATTAAATCTGTTTATCTCAGAAATATAGGAATATTTTATAATATTAGACCTTATCTGCCTCTGTCGCCCTGCCAAAACCACATCGTCGCAATATTGTTTATTTAGTTATAATAAGACATATTCTACAAGATAAGTGGTCAAATCTCTGTAACATTTTCAGAGTTTCGCTGATTACATAATTATCTTACGTGTAACATATTTTATTTCTATTCGAGCTTATTTAATTAACATATAAGTATCTTTGTATATAATTATTTAGTTAACATTGTTTCCTATTATTACAGGAAGGGCTTGCAAATTTGTATTTTTTTACAAATCTCTTGGATACACGTGGGTCGCTCAAGCAGGTTTTGTGCTTAGCCAATCAGCGGCTGCCTAGCCAGAGTAAGATGGTTGCTTGAGTTGAAGCGAGACAACTGCCTTTTAGGTCCGAGCGATAAAATTTACCGTTAAACGGCAGGGCAGGTTTTTAAACATGAGTTACCTATATGTAAGGCAGGTTTATCAACATTAGTTTTATGGAAGGTTTTACATAGTTTTCGACAGTGGTAAATATGATGGCATTTTGTTGTGTTTTTTTATAATTGATGTACATTTTATATTGATGATGCTGATGACGTTCGATACACTATGTATGTAAAATGGCAGACCGAACGCCCTCGATTTAACAGGCCACGATAACCAATCAAACGCTCTATATTTAGTTAACAATACATATTCTTATTTTTGGGTACCAGGTTTATACCTACAAATAATTTTTGTATGCATTTACTATTTACTTGATGTTATAATATGTCAAATGGATATGGTTATATGTATTATTACTGTTACTCTTTTAAACTTCAATCTTCAGAATATTTTTTTTTATGAACTATGTATGTAAAAGCCCAATGGGCGTATAAATAAATAAAAAATAAAGTGATAAATTGAAAATGTCCAGTAAGTCCATGTCCACTGACACAGTAGGTATAATTATTTACCTCCATTAGTATACTGGGCAATCTAGTATACATAATATGGTTGTTAGAGCCTGAATTTCTGCACTTAAATAAACTGCAAGTACTACGTATTGGAATCCGAAAACTTATCAATGCAAGTAAATTTGGAATTTCAAATGCATTATTTAGATTTTATTTTTATAGAAATACGAAGTCAGTAATTATCCTTCTTTCTGATAATTAAAACACAATTATATCAATTAAAATAGAGTTGCTAAATTTCTGTAAAACCCATTATAATATTACGCTTCAATTAGTCTTAGCGTTATTTAGAAATCTCTACATGTTTAACATGATCATGGATATATGGTTTTACCACACATATCTATGGATAAAAACCTTAATTAAAGAACGTTAGTTACATAAGTAGTAACAATGTGCAATACCCGGTATATCTTGTAATCCGGTTTCGTAGTATCCGACATTTACTGTGGAAGAACTAACTAGAGAGTTTATTTCCTTCTACGTGACAGTCTCCCAAGACAGTATCATTAGATACATTGTACACTGTACAGTATATTGTACTTACTCTGGTACATTGTAGTGAGGTTTAATGTTTATGGCCATATGTTAACAGGCCAGAGCTAGCAGTGGTCTGTAATTCAAAGATTCTAGTCTTCTGTGAGAGGTTCCCTGTAATTTGTGCGATCACCAAGTGAGATTAGATGACCGCGTTAAGTTCAGAGTAATTAATATGCGCCCTGTTAAGCAGGCTTTACTTCTGAGGTCAATGAACATGGATAGTGTTTCTTGTTTCTATGTTTATTTTTAGATAAGTTAGATCAAATACCCTAGAATATTAATAATACCTACATCTAATTCTAGTAATATATTGGCAGTATTTACTTGTATTGGCTGGAAACTCTGGCCGCTATGGTAGCGTGGCATAATCATGTACAAAATCTATTAAAACGTATGAACGTAAACCAAGCCTCACAACTTTTGCCGCTAGTGAATCATACACTATTCCTAAATGGAAGTTATATTTTTGTAAGCCAGTAAAATCGCTATATTTTTTTAATTTATGTTCTTGTTATTTTTAATTTTGTGTCTTGCATATATTATTTTTTAATGTAATTTTATTTTTACTATTTCTTTCTCATGTTTCAAAACTGTGTCATTAAAATTGTACCACCCACACGTAAAAGCCCTCTGTGCGTTAAATAAATAAATAAATAATACTGCCATCAGATTTACGGGAAATATAAAAAGTTGGAGGTATTATAACGATTCTACTTGGTAATAATTGGATACACCAAATATAGAATAAAAATGTCACCAGAAATGCTTTCCACACAAATTTGTCAATCACAATAGCCCAGTGCTCTCTCTTATTTACACTCGCCTGACATCGTAGATCTCGATCCCACTCGAATTTTGTAAACGCAGTTATGTATTGGATATTAAAGCCTTGATTAGGAAAATACCAAACACGCCCCCAGGGCACTTCTTGTTTTATTATTTTTTCTTTGCACCCAAGAAATAAAGTTTAGTGCCAAACCTGATAAATTTTATATCAGTTAGGAAACATTTCAAATTCAAATAATACATAAACACGAAATTTAAAATTATTTGGGAAAATAGTTGTGATAGTTGGAGCTACGTAACATACTCGTAGATGGCGCTAGTTCTAGTGGGGCAGAAATTTTATATAGTTATCCACGAGATGTATCTAATATACAGGGTGTATCGGCAAGTACCCGACAAACTTTAACCAGCTATTCCTCAGCACATTTGGAGTAAAAAATGTTATGGGTGCTTTGCTGTCCGGTAACATTTTTTTCCATTAAAAACAAAAAATAAATAAAAAATCCACACTCCGTCACTGTCATTTGCATTGTTTCTCGTATTCAACAGCTGTTATTAGCAAGTGTGTCAAAAAGTGTCCTCGCTCTTTCGTACACACTAAATAATAATAGTTAAAAATGAGACGAATAGTGCCGTGCCATTTCGTTGTGATTGTAAAAGCGCGCCATCGTAGGTACGTACGTACATTATTCAACGAAACTCGAACAAAATATTGCCAGATGGGTTTTCAAACTTTGACAAAGGATAAAACATTGGTGACATGTGGTGAAAATATGAATGATAAATTTTTTATAAAAAAAAATGTTACCGGCCATAACATTTTTTACTCCAAATGTGCTAAGGAATAGCTGGAATAGTTTGTCGGGTACGTGCCGATACAACCTGTATAGGTTTGTCCCTCCATAATCAGAAAGCGAGTGGATTAGCAACTTAGGTTTCTATTAACAGGGAGTTTTTGAGAGCATAATAGAGAGGGGCCGTCCTACACACTTGTTCCCGATTTCAAGAGTTTCTAGTTTAAATAAAGAAATTGTTTTGTAATGACGAAGGTGTTATCATTTATCAAGAAACCATTCACAACACTAGTTATAAAAATATCATTAAAGTCATTGTTGCTTGTAAATATGGAAATTCTGCTGGTGAAGTTAAGATTCAATATGACATGCACGTGTACGTCCCGTGTAAGTACACTGAACACGTGTACTCTATGCTTGGGGGCCTTCGGTTAACATTAATTTATCCGACATCTCCTCGTGCGTACGTGTTGATAAGGGAAAATGGAGCTTAAGCTCTTTGAATGGAAAAATAAACAAGAATTTTAAAATAATATCTCTGCCATTTAAAAACATCCGTGCGGAAATGTTTCGGCTTGTCATGTACGTTTTTATAAACAGATTTACGCGGAAATATTCTCTTTCTTAGAAAACTAATTTTGCTATCGTTGAAAACAAGAAAGAAAATCATCTTACTAGAAATATAATCTTCATAGCAGTAAGTTATTCAAATTTTTAACGTACCTACTTACCTACATTTTCGTAGCGATGTTTATGCTCAATTGAGATATCACCTCTAAAGCACTATATTTACGCAATTCTATGGCGAACATACAATGTAATTAAGGAAGGTTTGTTTCGCAGAATTTGAAAAATTCATCAAATTTCAACGTTGATTTCCAAGTTGTGTGAAGATTTAAATCAATTTCTGTTATTGTATCATTATTGACCAGTTTTTTTTCACAAAACTGAAATGATGAATAAACTTGAATAGAACCTTCATAGAACTTGAAAACTTGAAAATCAACTTTTTAGTCTGATGAATTGTTTAAATTCTGTGAAGAAGACATTCAATCATACAACTTTACATTAGTTCCACACAGAAGGCCCTAAGGAAAATAATTCCCTTCAGGGCCTATGTCATGTTTGGGGATGCTGTGTGGTGGTGTCATATATTTTACGGAAGTAAGGGGAGGAAGATCTGAGAAGGAAAAAGGTATTAGGGTTGGGTAGGAATCTAGGGTCTGTGTGTCCAGGAGCGACGAATTTATGAATCCATCCCTTCCACTGCAGTGCAAGGCGAAGTTCTGAAGGTCCTGTTGGAGAGGTCATAAGGTCTCCTTCAATCAGTCTTTCCCAATCCAGTCAGCCACGCATTTGGTGTGCACACGCACTTGTCGCCAAGACTCGGAGAAACCTCACCCCGCGAACCCGGGTACCCCTGCTAAGTCACCAAACGTAGCGATCCACTAGGGGTATAGTAGAGGTGTTGGTTATCCAATAAATGCACAGACTAAATGTTTACTCTAATCACTCGTATGTAGGTTATCAGGAGTACCAACATAAGAAAATGTCATCAACAGAAATTATTTTGGCTTTTATCCCATACAACGAAAACGATTTTTCATTTTACGTAATTAAAAATTTAAATGCTAAAATTAAAAATTTCCCAAATGTATTCAGTTTTATTTTATAGTAATCAAGGTGAATCAAAATGTTTTTTTTTTTAAAAAAAAACAACGTATTGAGCGTGGCCAGCGAGCACGAATTAAAAAAAATAATATATTAAATAATCTAGTGAAAGGATTAAGTGAAGTTTGCGAAAAATTCTCGAATCATAATAAATGTTTTATATTTGAGGAACTGGTGTGAACAAATTGATTTTTACACACGTGGCAAATTTCGAGCCTCAGAATCGAATGGATGCATTGCCAAAAATCAACAGAAGCAGTCGTACGAATACAAATCGGATTTCTGTTACTGGTTGCGCCGGTTCGGTACCAACGTATAAACGAAATGGTTTGATAATTACACATAGTTTGATTGTTTAAAACATGAGTTTATATCATATATTATATATGCGTTCTCCAAAATGCCCTGGAAAGAATCTCAGACTTCTGATGTCCCGAAAGAAACCATTAATCTGTTCTGAATGCAATTACTAATGTTATCCAAATTTAGCTTGGTAATAAATTACATCTTTGCCATTCTTTCAAGGATAAAGAAACCATCCTGTCACTTCGAATGCAATCAACAATGTTCTCAAAATTTGTTTTGACACCATCGCCATTCCATTGTAAGAATATTATGTACTAAATACACAATTTGGCTGTCCTGAAACGGGAATCCTTCCTAGTTTGACAGACAAAGGTTCATTTTGTTTTGTATTGTTTGTAATTTATATAAATATATAACATAAATAAATAAATATTGCCTTTTAAATTAAATTCCCGAAATACTTACCACCAAAGACAAACCTCAGTTTGTTCTTGTTATTGAACGCAACGCGAGTGTTCGAATGTTTGTCGACTACAACACACTCCGCCGGTGTGTGTATTAAAACCTGTGCTTATCTTGAATCCCGCTGCAGTCAACCTATGTATAACATCATTTTTTTTGAAAGATTATTATATTTATGTGCTTTCTGTGACCACCCGAAGAGTCATTGAGAAGCAAGCATCGGACCAAAGTAAGTCTGTGGCATTTTCCACCTCTTTCCTAATTCCCTCGTTACTAGGCAACCCAATATCATTAGTTTCATCGCACATGCAATGAAAACAAAGTAATGAACGAGCGAAAGCTGTTACCGTTTTGTTCATTTCAATTTTTGGAATTTCAATATTACAAACTCCATCTAAAATAATCCCTAAACAAGGTGAATTTAATTAAAAAATTTATTCATTTTGTGGCTTGAAGGGTTTTAACAAACCACATTCGCTATTATATAAGAGACACTGATGAAAAACGGCTGCATTCTGAGACAAAAATCCAAAATGTAGAGCTGAGCAGAGACCCCTTTGTCAATAGAATCAATGTACCTAATAAAAAAAGATGTTTAAAAATGTAATAATATATTGTCAAATAAATATTTTATTAGTATAGTTATTTAGTAGGTGGGTATTTTGGTTTCTTTGTTTAACCACCGTTAATTATATTTTTTGTTACACAACTTGTAACGCAAGTGTTTAGAGTAACGCCAATAAAGACAATATTAATGAATCATATAGGAATTGAACCCAGGACCTCAGCCTCGTCGGAGCATCGTTCTACCACTGAGCTTATTCGACCCTGTCCATTTCTGTAATATTTAACTTTCTGATACTTTCGTGATGCAATTTTTTACTGTCTACTATCTTACGTATGATTGCAATATTCTACCAGAACTGAACACAATCTAGATAGTGTCCACGATAAATATATCAATTTTTATTTTAATGTGTGACATCTCTCGACTTTTTTGCAAATCTAGGATGAAAATTTTGATTTTTTAAATTACTTAATTAATAAAACCTCTTATAGTTATATTTAATCATTGAAAATAAATTAACACCAGAAAAAGATTCGAAAAGAGTCGCATATTTTTTATGACAAACCGCGAAAGAGTCTAAACTGCTCCAAATTGAACACAGGACCTCAGCCTTTCCGTGGCAGAGCAAAGCAACAAATATTGTCTTCGATGATTAAGTATTACAATGTCAGTTTTTTTTTTATTTAAAGAAAACCATACATTCCCAGGTTACGAATAACCTGACAATGTTTGAAAATCTTCCACTATCACCACAGTAAGTGGAAAATGTTAGCCAGCAGAGTAATTGAACACATTACGCTTGGGTGGGACACAAACGCGACGTCAACTCAACCATCGACCAGTTTAAATCATTAAGTTAAGTAATTAAGAATTACTGGTCTACAGTCACAGACCCAATCGATCAGGTTCAGCTTTATTTGTACTACATTATTATCACATTGTATCCAAAAAGCTTCAGGCCTTTTGACGGTTTGCGAAGCTTTCGAATCGAAAATTTACGACTGGAATAAAATTTATCGTGAGGCATTTATTTTAAGTTGGGATTTTGATTGTATTTCAATTCGATACTGTGATTTTGTTTTTCGGGGTTGATCTTTGTTATATATTGTTTTGAAAGCATTGACCTTTAGCAATTTTTAATGTTTTTGGAATTTAAATCTCATTTAATTTCTAAAACAGATATATTTTATGTTAAGAATAGCGTATTACGTTAAAGCCCGATCGTTAAGATGGAAACATATGAAACTTCTTATTGCAGCTTACAATCAACGAATTCGCCCAGATTTATTAGATTATATTCCATATTTTTAAGCTCCATAAATTTGGCATATTGACCAAGCGGTCACTCAAAAAATTTTTGCCTACTTGGCAAAATATGCCTAAAAAGGCTCCAGTGGATTGCTCTCGATGATAATGATGTTGTCAGCTACAAAAAGCAGTGTTATATTGTCACTTGACAATATATTTGACGCAAACTAAGATATAGAGAACCGTTTGATTTTCATGATGCAATAGCTCTAATGTTAATCTAAAGTGATTTTCCAGGTAAGTATGGTACTGTATATTTTCTCCATACATATTTAGTAATAACATATATCATTTTAGAAATGTATTATATATTTATACAGCGCCCTTGAGGTGATGTTGCACAAAAACGGCTCTATATAAATCATCCAAATATTATTATTCTCTGTTGTAGATGAGACAAACAGACACATTTACTATTGAATACAATCATTTGAAACATTATCGAGTTGAACGATTGCGACACGGAGAGTAATTGATTTTTGCCATTACGATAAATTAACAGGCCTTATTAATAACACATCATTTTAAGAATGTTTTATCGATTTGCCTTGATAGATAGAATATATCATGACGATACGAAGAATTTTCTTTGTAATGCAAAAATATTCGGATTTTCATGAACACGCGTTCCGGCATTATGATAATATATTCGTAATTTACTAAAAGTTTATAAGTTAATATATCTTTATTTTTTTCATACTTCTTCAAGTTTACATAAGGTAAGTCTGTATTCATTTAGCTATGTTCTGTAAAACACCCAATCTGGCGTAATATAGGTTTGCTTAGTAAAAAACATGCATTCCAAAAATATGTCATGTCTCTATGTTTATTTTTATAAATATTAACAAAGTTACTAAAAATTGCGACCGGTCAGTGGCCGAGTTGACATCGCGCTTGGGTCTCACTCGGGCGTAGTGTGTTCAATTCCTCGGCTGGCTAAGTCCTCCATCACAACACAAGCAACATTTTCAGCTTACTGTGGTGGTAGTAGGAGATTTTCAAATATTGTCAGGTTATTCGCAACCCGGGAATATTTGTCTTTCTTCAAAAAAAAAAGTATACTTTCATGTTACCTTAAATTGTAATCTTATTTTGTACTGTCGTTAGTGTAAACAATTATTGAATTACTTTACTCAAAATAACTTTCAATGATAACATGTATTCTACCTTCTTATATAGTTCATACTCATTGTATAATGTTCCGTATTATTGTTCACCAACTTACCTATATCAATGTTTACACGTAAAAGCCTTTAAAGCGTGAATAAAAATAAAATATTTATACAAAGCATCATAATATGCTCACGAAACACGATCATATACTCATAAAACATCACAATATATTTACAAAATACCACAATAAACTTATAAAACATCATAATATATGTACAAAATATCAAAGTATATTTACAGAACAACACAATAAACTTATAAAACATCATAATATTTATATTAACAAAACATCACAGTATACTTACAGAACACCACAATAAACTTATAAAATATCATAATATACCTACAAAACTCACAATGTTCGTACTAAACATCCACGCAATTTACATAAAAGTTTATTAACATGTACCTACTCATTACACATGCGTGTATCACTATTCGGAAGCAATATGTTTCCATCAACTCGGCTCCCGTAACCTCCTCGAGTAACTAGCGGGAAGATTAAATTAGGATTTATTGGTGTTCCTGTCGCCGCAGCAGGAAATTAAATGGGATTTGTTTGAAGTAGAAACAAAACATCGCCTTTGAAGTCGCTCGCTACATTCCGGCGTATTAATTATTTTATAAGTCGGTACAGATTGAGAGACCCAAAGCCTAGTTTGCCTACCTACTGAATATTACCTTGAACTTTGATATTTAGGATACCCTCACTAATTATATTTTCAGCGAGAAGCTTTCGAATACTTCAATACTGGAACATAGTTAAAAGAAGAGTATAATAACACACCTAAAAAATAATAATTAAAGTTAGCTTTGATGATTTTTTTGCATGTGTTCTATTTTATAAATTCTCGAACAAATTTGACTTTTTTAAATTAAATTTCCACTAAATTATTATATTCACATCATATATATGTAATATAATATGAATTAATAAAATACGAGATTTTTCTGAAGGAACAAATGAATGATATTAGAAAACTTTCGAGCATGTTAACTCGGCCATGTTGACAAATTGGCAATTTCCGCTCATTTAATTAAAACAGGCCATTACTTTGGATTAATTCCTGGAGTCCTGGGAAGACTCTAAATGCATATGGCACTCTTAATTACGGAAGCAAATTAAATTATTGGTTTCCGGTATCGACGGCTACACTAAAACTAAACGCAGAAAACCATTTTAAATCATACTGCAATACCAGTTCTTGAAAGATTAGAGCTGGCAACATGGTATCGCATCTACAAATATAAGCACACAATTCACCACAATCTTCGATTGCCTTGATGATGGATACTGTAATTTTGTCCAAAACGTTGACTAAGTCAGGAGATAGCGCAAAACGGCATAATACCCCAAAAATAAATCTCAATAAAAAAACTGTTCAAAACCTATCTATCTAGTAAGTGTATGTTAGAGGAAAAAATAATTTCAAAACTGTGAGCCTTGGCATCATGCAATTTGAAAAGCTTTCTCTCTATGCAGGTCTTGGTCATCGACATTATTATCAGATGGTAGTTTTTTTCCCACGATATGAAAATTCAAAAGAATTCATTCAACAGTGAAAAAAACTGTGGCAGCAAAAAGTTTGACTCGTTTCCAGAAATTCCAAAATATGTCGTTTTAACAGAAAAATGCTTAATTGGATCAAGTTTTAAGATGTCAAGAATAAGTATAATATCTACTTAGCTAATTTAGTGACATAATCTTAGAACGCTTAACAAAGCTGGATAATAACCGTATAATATTATTCCGGTCGCAATTAAAACAAAAAAATAAAAAATCTAGCTTTAAAGAGACAGGAAGAGATATCATAAAAAAATACACTGAAAATAAAGAATTACATAATATTCACTAAGAAAGTACACAAGACAATTAACAGAAACAACTCACAAACATCCACTCTTTGTTTATTGTTCAAACAAATCACCATTGAATAATAAAGCAATAATAAAATCGCAATATGCAGACCTCAAAACAGGTAGATATATCTTAACCCCTCCAGCATTTGAGGGTCATATATGACCAGGGTCATATATGTCCATATTTAATAAAAGTATTTTCGATCATTTTCTATTATGCTGAATTACGACGTTAGAAAGATAAATAATATTTTTTTTCCTTTTTATATGGAATCCGTTAAATAGCCAAAATTAATAATTCATATTTCGCGCTGCTATCGTAACAATCGGTTTAACTTTAAAAATTATTTCTTATTTTTTATTATATGAACAAGATAAAATTGAAGGTACAGATTTCTTATAAATTTCTCAAACAAAGTGAACCTGTTTTTTAAATATCGAGTTCTCTCAATATTTCTATGATTAGAGTTAAAATTTAAGTAAAAATGTGGTTAGCGTTTTAGACAACATTTTTCACGTTTTCTGCTAAAATTTTATTATTTAGAAAAAGTAATGTTTATTTTGGATGCATTCACGGGAAAGATAATTTTACCTAGTTTCTAAAACAGTATTTGTTTATACTGAAAATTAAAAAATAAAGAGAAAGTGTCAACTCATGTTTTCAACGAATTTGTATTCTAAATTTTAAGCCCAACAGCTAACACAATCTTTATTTATTGCTAGTTTATCTCAAATTTTAAATTATTGAAACACAAGTGTTTTTATTTGTTTTATTTTTACTAACCCACAACTCCTGTGCAAAATCTACCTTGGTTTAAAAAAAAATATACATTTAAATTTATAAATAAAAAAAAATTACAATTTCAGTGATTTTCTCAACTACCATACTAGGCTCATGCCCGTGTTATAGTAGTCTTACATGATTTATGTAAGAATAACAGTAATTAAATGTTTGGAAGTAAGTTAGCTAGAGCTTCACAGATGCACTCATAGAGGGCAGTGCAAAGAACTTGCTTGGAAGTCCGCAAGATGGCAGCTAGTAGCCAGTAGTCGCCAGGGCCAGTTAGAATGCTCCCAAACAAACTTGATGTTTTCAGATCTCATTTAGCCAGCTTGAGTTTCCCGAGATGGAGAACTGTTTGCGAGAACACAACAGCTGGCGCAGCCGTACGATACATTGGTGCATTTTTTTCTGTCAAACGACAACAGAAAGTACAAGCAAGAGCGAGTGGGCGTGACGGGGAAGGGAAAAAGTGCATTGGATCTCCAGGCCAAGGACCGGCCTAGTAATTTTCTGTTCCAGAAGCAAGTTACAATACCAGGAAAGGACCAGGAATGGACAATTTTTCATGGCCTAACAACATAAGAGAAAAGGAAATTGTTATGGTAAAAAAAAATTAAATTGGAAAACGAAAGATGTTTACAAAGGAGCTCGACTTACAACCGACGTCAAACCTCCAGAGACAGATCAAGTAACCGTGCAGACCGAAAAATATTTATTTCGTTTTATTTTATTTATTTAAAGAAATATATTCTTAATTATTCAATTAAATTTTAGTCGTCGGTAGGAATTAATTACCCAATTCACGTCTTGATGACTATTATTAGTGAAAGTTATTCCTCGAAAGATCTCATTAGCAATTACTCGGGAATCATTTTATTGAAAGTTCATTGTGGATCCCAAATCAAGTTTATTAGCTTTTAAGGGTTTATTTATACTGTGGTTGAGTTTGTGGCCAGACAAAATTAGCGAGAATCTTAAATGTAAATTTTGTTACATTAATGGGCATAAAGTTTTCCATTTGAAAAGCAGTATCATTATTATTTATTATTTTGGTTGCCTAATAAACGTCGATCTTTATTATCAAGTTTTGATTTCGAGGAATCAGTTCCTTTGTTTGGTGTGGGCCTAAATTAAGTTTAATTATTTGTAAGCAAAGTGGCTTTTGTGATTTTGTGGAATTAACTGTGCTTGAAAATTATTCAATCATTTGTAAATTGATTGAGAGGTTCAGAACGAAATCGCTTAAATAATTGAATTGTTAGAAGTTTTGCAATGCGTTATGCCAATCATGCTCAATACGATTTTAAGAATAATTAAATATTAACCCTCGATCACTCGTGCGGTTTTTAGCCTCGTGAGCACTCGCGGGGTGTTGTGGCCACCCCACATACTCAAAGTACATTCTTATACATTTAGTAACAGTTAATGGAATTATACCAGCATTTTATTATTAAGTGTAAATAAAAAACATAAATTTTATTACTGTTCTACAAAACATTATAATAATCAGCCGTTTTATTCATAATATTGAGATCTTGAAAAAAAACAACTTCTTAGTTCTTAACATAAACTTTCTCATAGAAAATCATAAATATAAGGGTTAATTAACAAAATCAAATAAAATTTTCTTATTTATCGTAACCTTGTTGATAAAGTAATCTCCACAAAAGTATAACAATAACACTCGCGGGGTGAAATATTTATTTTTACGTTTAAAAATGTGTGGGTTCTGACACCACCCCGCGCGAGTGATCGAGGGTTAACACGATGTTGTGATGTACCTACGAATGATTTCATGAACATTAAGTATTTTGATATTAATATTCATCAAATAATACATTTTAATTTCGCAATTTAGTGATACATCACCCAAAGTACACTTTATTATAATAGTTCCGCAGACAACTACTCCAACAATATTAAAATAACATAAGCTTAGTATGCTAAAAGCTTCATTCGGTACTGGCAAAACAATTAAACAGCCATTTGATATTGTATTTATTATATAAATAGTAAGAAAAAATATCATTCAAGTTGAATATCGGTGGTTTGCACGACACTCACATTTTAATTATTTCTGATAAAAGTATAACTAAAATCTCAAATAATTCTAGAGGGATCCCTACGGACGTAAGTTATTTATATTTAAGATGATTAAAAACAGGTTATATATTAAAGGTTTTAAAATTTTATGAAACGTTTTTTCATCTATAAAATAAGCGGTAAGCACCAGACTTTATTTTTTCGCACGATGAAAATTCCCAAAGGATCCATCTTGGAACATTTGAGATTTTTGTAATACATTCATCAGGAATAATCGATTTTCTAAGCCTGCTCGGGAAAATTCAACCGTAAGTTTTTCCATTACGCCGGGCCGCGCGCTGAATATTGTTTTTACACGACTTCTTTACTTATGCCGTTAAGATTTCCACTTTTTAGAGATTTGATGGTGCAAATTCACGCGCAGGTCTGTTCAATACACCAAGGCCGCACGTTGCATATTTTTATGCATGGCTGCTTCACTTACGTCGTTAAGATTCTGGTTTTATTTTATGGAATTGTCACGTCTTAAAAAAAATAATGCAAACGACTAGAAAGCAAAACAAATCGCATTATGTAATAGCGTAGGTATAAGACTAACTAACTTATTAACATTACGCCGTTCCACTGCAGGGGTAGGCAAAAAGGACGGGGCGCCAAAATTTAGTCTTGGCACACATTTTTGCCTCATTCATTAAAATATACACATTCTCTTCTGTTATTTTATAACGCGATTTATAAACCTATTTAAATTGTGGAGATTTGTACCAATTTTCTCTCACTGCTGCAATTAGATTTATTTATTTTTTAAAGTGTGGTTGCCACACAAGAGTTCCAATAGTCCCAGGAAATCATGACACGGCCATTTCGGGTACGTATAAAGTGAGGCTGAAGAAAGTTAGGTGAGAAAAGAAATTGAAAATCAGATGGTTGATTGAAGGAATTACCTGTTTCTTCAGATCTGATCAGAAAACAAGGCTAATGCAAAAAATATCAACAATTTAAAATAAAATTAAGTTGAGTGTCTACAACTGTTTTCTAACATTAATCATAGATGCAATTAAATTGGTTGTCAGGGTACGTGCGAGTTGTCGAGGAGAATTTATTAATGAAAGCTAAAATAAGCATTTTTTATATATATTCACACATCTTAACTCAAGTTCGAAGGATCCATAAAAACACGATAGAAGAGTTCGTCTTTTTCTATCGGCTCGGCGAGGGCAAAGCCTTAAGCTTTTCCGCAAAGTACATACTTTAATATATTCAAAAGTCTACCCCTGGAAGTTAGTCAAAGTGTGGATATTTTCATTTCGTGGAATTCACACACATGGCGTTAATCATTACACAACTTTTTTCTTGGAACACTTTGAGATTCAATTCGAAATCTCTTTACTGAACAATTTATGAATAGTGAGTTGTTATACAAACAAGGAAGTAATCATGATAAGTTATCAATGGAAACATAACACGCCGAAATATATCAATCTGTACGTAGCTCTGAAGCCAAAAGTCTTTTTTTTCACTTTTGTTTTCGGTAATGAATTAATGCAAATTTCGATGAAAATGCATTTTGTGTCAATCACATTCACACACGCGGAAATATACGCATTTTTCTGAAATCGGACAATATTACAGCAGTTAATATAAATGAAAAAAAAATTCGGTCCCACACGATCAGCATCTCTCAAGGTTGTTGCGCGGTTCATTTTAATTCCTTTTTAATGTTTTAAAAGTCATTTTTTGCGGGTTGTATTTTTTAATAAGCTAATTTTAACAGGTTTTTTTATAATTTCAAATTAACTTCCACGCAGGAGTCCTTGAATTTCCCTCAGAGCCTATTATCTATTATCTTTGCAGGGCTGCATGAAGGGTGCTTTGTGAAAGTGCGGAAGGAAAAACCAGGTAAAAATTGTAAAAAACCTTGTAAAAAAGGGAAAAACCAGGTAAAAATCAAGGTAAAAACGACCCAATCTCATATGATTAACGCCAGCTATGTGTGGACAACTTCCATTCCATATTTAAAAATGTACCTAGTCATTGATCTTAGTTTTTATCACTTTCCAAGTATCCAGTATAGCGATGGATATTAAATGCCTGGAATATTTCTTATTGTTGGTTTTTGGTGAGGTATCTGCAACACGACTGAAATCAATCAGTTGTGAAGACTTGTTTTAACCGTTTTCGTCGGTCTATACATTTGTTTGTACCTTCCGTTTCTGGTTCGAGATAAATGCCGTGTTAATGGTTATGTAAAGATTTTTTTTTAGAAATGTGAAATTGTAGTGTTTATTTGGACTTTCATAATCGATTTTGTTAATACATTAGTATCTGGTATATATAGTACCTGACTGAAGAAAGTTTGAACACGAATTGTACATTCAATAATTACGTTTCTTTTGCAAATTGTATTATTTATTATTTGAAAAATAAAAAGTTACTTAGTATATAGTTTATAATTAAGCAGGTTGTTATTTAAGTACCTTCTTACAAATCTTATGATTTCAGTGGAAATTTTGATTTTGATTTACTAAACAAGAGAAAAATTGAAAAATCATTTTTTAGTCGCGTGGTACATTGTTCAAAAAACTACTATTTACATACGTAGTGTAAACGTGTATGTATTGGCCTACCATCTCAGAACTGTTGCTGATTAAATGTTTCAGGTAAAATGTAAATTTATTAAAAATAATATAATAAATGACGAATTAGTCTGGGGATATTTATACACATTATCAACTATTTTTGTAAGAATGTTTTTTAAATGTCTTGTTTCTGTCTCTAAGAAAGAAATAAATATGTTTTGCTTAAAGATAACCTGAAATGACCATTAAACTTTAATACCACGTACAAAATCTTACGCTTGTAAAATATATTTATAATAAAAGCAGGATGCCAGAATTAACAAAAACCGGATGATTTCTTATCAAAAAGGTCGACAGAAATCCTTTCATAAAACACCCAACATTGTCGTGTTTCTTTATTTTGTTTCATTTTTCACACGGAAATTCATTTTGTCCCGTAAACTGTCCCGTACTCCGAGGACACAATGATACAACTTGTGGCGTCTTGGGAGATTTATCATTGCGCAATGAACCACCTGCCCTAAAGCCATTCTGGCGGAGAGGAAGTCTGGACCAAGATGAATTCGGTTCGGTCCCAAATGTCTCAAAGACGTGCAGTTTAGCGAGCAAGAAAGATAATGAAATTTTGAGTTAAATTTGAGGGTTTCCAAGCGACCAAAAACATTTTTCTTTTGGTGTTTTGTTTCGTGTTCAAGCAAGGACATTCTAATTTTCATTTGGAATATTATTCCAAGTTTGAAAAAACGGTTGTTATAATGTTCCAAATTTATAGAAGCTAAAAATATACCGTATTTCTCATAATAGATAATACGGAGGGATTAGAACAGGTTAGTAGAAAACGTTACTCATTATCACGCGCATTCATATTGAGTATACCGACCATAATACCGCAGTATTAGTGGCTGACAGATTTTTAAACCGTCCGACCACCAGGATTACGGACGTATTACTACGGCATTAAGACGGCGATCGTGGACTTTGTTAAAAATCTCTTTGATTTGATGGTCGCGCAATGAAAATGTAAAAAAAACCGTAATATCCATTGGTGGCACTATTAAAGAAATATTTTAAATCGAATTATCGATATACTCATAATCAAACCGGCCAAATCTCGAAGCAATTCAAAGCAGACCGGGTCAATTACATTGCAAATGCCATCTTAAGAAAAGTGAAGTTAGCAACTAAACGCGAAATGCAAAAATTACCCTGTTTTTGAGGATTGGAACAAAGTGGTGAAAGTCTTAAAAAAATAAGCATGAATATTATTATGATTAAATATTTTAACCTGAGCAGTATATATGGACCTTCTCACCGTATCTATACCAGTGCTGCAGCAGCATATTAGTTAATCTTTATAAGTAAGACTGATGTATGACGATGTGATTTTTTTGTTGCAGGATAAATATAATATTTTAGAATTATTTTTGATTTGTTTAAAATATTTTTGAAAGAAATCAAAATGTGTATTTTATCATTAAAGTTTCTGATACGATTTTCAGTTATGGATGAGTATTCATATTTTTCTTTTATAATTTGATAATTTTGCGTTTCAGAAATAAGTCTGAAATGAAGGAACTCTTAAAAAGGGTATTAGTAGTAGAAAAGTTTGAAAATACTTTTTTGTTAAATTTTGATGACGAAGTTTTCAACAATTTCAATGAAGATCAGGCTAGTTTCGTAAGATCTCACAGCGTATTGGAAAGATAAAATAAAACTGTAGGTTGTTTAAATTAACATTTAAGGAAGCAATTTAATCTAATCATTGTTACCTGAATTTCCTGGTGTGAGCTATAGCGTCTTGAAATTTGCACCGTTGAAATTGATTGAAATAATAACCATAATTTTAGACATGACACTAATATCTGTTATTGTATAACTTTGAAGAATTAAAACAAAACTTGTAATATTTTTTATATAGAGTACCTATGTGTTTATTTTGACTGTCATTAACTGAAATTTCAATTATAAAGAATTAGGTTTTATAAGCCTTCTTGGTGTTGATCACGGTGTGAATACCAAAAACTCGTTCCGCTGAAGTATTCGCGTGGGCCAAATTGCTTGTCTGCAACGACCGCGTCTACAATACTGCGATACTCCACACAAAATCAGAATTGCGAAAATTGTCTGAAAATAACAGGCTTCAGATTCGTATATTGTATTACCTGCACGTGCGGTAGCTCAGGTGAGTGACGACACTGCAAACACGTTGAAGTGCAAACATAACATAAACAAAATTATTTGCTGTATGATGTTTATAGATTTTAAAAATATTTTGAAAGATTTTTAACACATATTTTGGTGTAAGGTACATCGTATATTCGCGAAAATATTGACTTGATCAGTTTCATCAAAACAAAAAAGGTTTGTTTTGTTATGTGGATCTTCTCTAAATATCCATCCATCGAAGTCAATAATTTACATTTAAATAGTAAAAAAAGTAGTGCTATCTTGTAAAAAAAAATTGCTTTGGTTATTTTTTATGTCGAACTGGACAGGATTTTTAATAACTCAATTAATTAATTATCCAAGGTGGATATTTTCAATTGCGAACTTAAATACAAGAGGTCCATAAAAGAATATTTATCTGATTTTTTGTAAATTTTATGTCTCTATTGTTATATATTTCTGTTATGATTTGATTTATATATACAACATCTCTCCATGGCTGTAAATGTACTGATAAATGTTTTGTTTTGTAATTTTTCATTTTATATAATCTTTTGTTTTGCATAAATTTATTAATTCATATTCATTTCTTACAAATTTAATTTACTTATTCCTTATTATGCTGTCTCAGTAGAGGTAAAGTCACAAGGAGGAAATCAATTATTGGTTTTATTTTGGCTATGTAATACTTATGTACAAACTGAAATAAATGTAAACTGTCGATTTCCCGAAAATTAATAAATAAAATAAAATGCACTTGAAATTACGCAAGTTACTTTGTCTATTATTCTACTGAATTTGAGTTAATCGTCCAATGTGACATCGGAGCTTTCAGTTTATCCCATATTTAAGCATTTTATGAATAATTTCTACATTTGTCGCAGAATTTCAAATAAACATTATCTTATGCTAAAATACCCAGCAACACTAACACGATGTAAATAATTAATAAAAATGTAATATTCAGCAAAATAATTCAAATTAAAAGCACTGCGTGTGATTAATCATTCAAATTCTTGAATTAATTCATCTCTATTACAAAAAGTCACACTGTAAGGAATCATCGTTATTAAAAGTTATAAAAATAAGGAAATGTGAAAAAAGATAATTTAGAGTGTCAGATAATTTCCACAGACCTAAAATAAAATTCAGAGAACTGGCCAACTCTATCTAAATTATCTAAGAATAAAATTGCCAATACCAACCCACGAAATTACAATGGATTCGATCGTCTAAAAACGATTGATACAAAATTCTAAAATTTATCTCGTGAAGACAAAAATCATCCCCCAGAAGAATTTCCATTGTCACGCCTAATCAAACAGAAATTTTCTTTCGTGATTAAAGGACGAAGAAAGGCTTTTAAGGAGTGACACGGGACCGTCCCTTAGCGATCTTCCCTTGTAATCAAATAATAAAGCGAGGGCAATCACGTCTTTCGGAGGAGAGAAAATAGGGATGAAAAATCAAGCCTAATTTTGGATATACACGTGCTAGCTACATGTTTTCATGGCCACCTTTTGTCCAATTATTATTTTTTATTTTCTAATTAAAACGAAATTAGTTTCTATGTAAAAAACAGAAAAACTTTGTACTCAAGTAACATGAATTACACATGGTGTAACTTATATACTCAATAGAGACACATTTATAAACAAAGCTTTGCAAAGCCTTCCGAGTATGAAATAGTACCACGTTTTTCAAAATAAATTAATTAATTAAAGTCAAAATAAAAAAAAAGAATTAAAGTTTAAAATAAATTAATTGTAAAGTAGTTAATATTAGAAAACATTTATTCCTAATTGTTATATTTCCATCCCCATTACTAATGTGCCTATTTTATATTTTGTACAGCTGAGAAACAACCATTACTCTACATTAAAGGAAGGTTATTGCTTGTGTAGGGTTTGAAATGCGTTTATTAGTAAGGCCCAAAATCTAATATTATATTTTTTACACTTTATAAAAAATAATCATAATGCATTGGTCACCATGAAACAGGCAGTCGCCTAGTATGTTGATTCAATGTATTGTCTTCAATTAAATAAAAAAATATAAATAATACTTATGCAAAATCGAGATTAAAATATTATAAATCTATTTTTTTTGTCTGAACCATCTTACAATCTCAAGATATGAGCTCTCTGATCGAGAAATTAGGACAGCTTTTGTCATCTAGATCATCGTTTTTCAAACTGAGGGTCGCAATATGTCTTTTTCTAATGAGAAGCTTTGATAAATTTTTAAGTATGTATGTGAGGAGGTCATAAGTTATTTCTTTTTTTTTTTTTACTATTTTTTAAGAGGGAAGCGAACCTAAAATAGTTCAAAAATGATGTTCTAGATCAATGGAATTTTTTTTTAAATTCTACTACCCTTTCTTTTGTTAAAAAATGGAACAGAATGCCATAATATTCCCATTATACATGAAAGTACTAACAGTATTATACTCATACAAGAACTATGTCTACTTGATATGTTTCTAATAACTCAAACCATGGTTACAATAATAAAAAAAGTTCGATTTTCCTGCAGTATTTTTGTTTTCAGCGCTGTTTCATAACACCATTGGTTTACCCTAACTTCGTTCTGCTCACAAACCATTGCAAAACAAGGACCCAAATCTATAGCTTGGGTCTGTGCCTTATTACACAAATTGCCACTTGCAGCAATGATTCAGCAAAGGGCTTCAGCCTTCTCATAACTTGAGGATTCGAGTATAGACCGCTTTTTAAATGTTCATTAGTATGTTTTGCAGTATCATATCAGTAATTACTGATATAATCCGCCGTAAATGCTGTAGGAAACAAAATCATTGCAAGTAATGATCGCCTTGCTTGTACAGCGATTAGCGTTTCAACGTGACTGGTGTTTTCATGACTTGTGATCCAATTTATCTTAACATTATCGATGTTTGGGCCCGATTTCAATCCGCATCATCAAAACAACCAATGCTGGTGAGTACTAAAATGCAGAATACTTTGTATATTGGTTTGGAGAGGTACTACTCTGCAGATCACAAGTTTTTATTAGGTAGAGAGAGAATTTAAATCTTTTCGCTGACCCGTATGTATCGCCAGCTATCGCGTCTTATTTTTCCTTATAAACATGTACATGTAGATGATATTTTCTGTATGGATAGTAAGTTATTTTCATGGCTTATTGACCTCGATAATCCTACCAGATTTTATATTTCCATTCCATTTCACAAGAGAACCATCGATAAAGTAGATTATTCCTTCCTATTTTTATTAACTGACTACCGTACAGTATCTCTAGGGATAACATTAGCCATTAGGAAAACCACAGGGGCTTCTGTGTGGAGTAACTTTTGAAATGTTGAATTCCGACCAGATTCTAAATAAATATATTCTAATATATTTCTCTGTATCCACATTATCTTACTTAAGTAATCAACTAGCCGTAATGCTAAATCTTTGACTGGTGTATTATTGGCATCATAATGGTGTGATCTTGAGTCTCAAATCATGTTTCAACACATTAATGATATTCCCACTATTTTGCCTCTGATGGATCTGTGGATGGAGTGATACATAATTTCACAAACATTTATAGTGTAAGGAAATACGATATCTGATATAGCACTAGAAAACCGACAGTACAGGGGTGCAAAAAGAAATCGGAGAAAAATACTGTTTCACGAAAGTATTTTTAAGGAAAAGATGTTCGAATTGAAGCTTCGACATTCAAAGCATTTGGGACCAATTGAGCATTTGAATTTTTCATGGGTGGAACTGTTACGTTTTTACAACTCTTTTCACCGCTGTTACGGCGAATTAACATTTCTCGTAGGCAGGATTTTATTCCGCTGTATAAGTCTTTTTGGGATAATAAACTTTCCCCTGAACGTTAAAACGGGAAAAAGTTTAGTCCAAAACAAATACTGGGCTTTCTATCTCTAATTTTAAGTGGGTCCTGTTATGTCATATAATGTTACATACATTTTGGTTTCCATTAACTAATCTAGTAATATTTTGTATAATCTGCCCAACCGGGTGGTAACATAGTTAATTTTCTTTATACTGTACAGACAGGAGTTCTTTCGCAAAGTGAGACATGGAAAAAATAAATTAAAGCGAAATTCTCAGATCTTATTATAAGGAACATGATTGAAAAAATTACGGATTAATATTAACAAACGCTGATAAATAAATGGAGATTGAAAAAAACTCTAGGATACTTAAACGCCCTGTGGTTGGTCGGCGGGTTCTGACAGAACTTACACCACTACTTCACAGATCAGTCGGACAATTTTGTGCAAAGATGCGCTGCGTATACTCGCACACGGATAACAGCTGCGGTACACAGATTCTTTCAAAAGAGTTCAGATTTTTTGGAAATCTTGTTAAATATTCAAATTGAGATTTGTTGATTTTATACCGATCTGAGTGGGATTGACCTTAATGTCAACCGACAAAACCGAGGTATGTATGACGTCACGTGTACCCCGTCAGATTTCAATCGTTTTGGCTATCGTTTAAAAATGCAAACATTGAATATTATTTATTTATGAAATTGGCTTCTATAAAAAACACTCGTATTTCTAATTGCACATGGAAGACACCCAGTTAGCTCCTCCAGACGTAGATGAGGAAATCGACTCCAGAGGATATGTGAGGAGAAGTTGGGCCTGTAATAGTCCACCACCGCTGAGTGACCCAGAACACGGACGGTTGGAGGCGTCTTGTTGAAGCGATGGATCGCCCGAAGGGTGAACGATTAGAATTAATATGATGATGATGAAAATGTGAAGATTATTTTAATTATTTGATTTATTAATCCTTTCATACGCAAGACCCTGTGGAGAGGACAGCAAATGCAATGCCATTTCATTAGAGTCAAATGGAGCGTTCCACAGGCATTTTGTCCTCTATGCTGAACCAGTTGCTTCAGTAACTAAGAGATATGCACACCCGCAGAAACTTGTAGCTCACTGTAGACCAATCTTTCATAATTGATGTCTGACTACTGTGCTACACCGCCGCGGTTTTAGTATTTATTATGTTTGTGTTCCATTGTTTTGAGGTACATAGTATTAAAATCAGAGCAGGGCTATGTACACTAAACACCAACATTTGTATGGCAACAGATTGTGTTCTTTTAGGTAAATTGTCTCCTTAATATCTGCTTTGTATAGACAAAAAATGAGACACAATGTTCAAGCCGCGCGAATTGTTTTGTATTGACAATGTTACTGAAATCAATAATATATTCTCATCGAGGAGATGTGTCCGACTTATCCAATATCGATGATGGATGACGATGACCGAATTGCGGAAAACCACCAGTGACCTCACCCCGAACGCATAAGCGAAAAAGATTGATTTGACTATCTAAATCACAAAAAAATTTTGATGACGTAAACGAGACAAAAATATTGGCTGCTAGGCAATTTCTAACAAAGAACAATTGCTTTTAGACATCATTTTCACATCAAATAATCATATCCTGAAAAATACACCTTTTTAAACCTTTATTTAAATTATTGCAGTATTTATAAATGACAGTCGCTATATGGTTTCCCAAGTGTCCTACGGAAAATTACAGTTAATGATAAATCTTCAAAAAAATCAAATAGTATCACTTGCAAACATGGGAATTTTCCAACAACGCTTTCATTATTTGTATCTGAAATTATTAAATATATTTCAAATACTGCGGTATCAAAAATACTAGTTGTTTATATTTTGACCTTAACTAAGAGTCAGAGAAAGGAAAATAATAGATTTATTTATTTAGTTATTTATTTGTAAGAAAAAAACAACTTTTACATATTATACAATGATAGATATAAATATACAACTTAACTGTACAAGTCAAGCCACGGAAGTTTCTTATGCTTAAGTTCATTGGAAATGATGTTTTAATATCATTCAATTAATTTTGTGTTAAAGGAAGAGGAGAGGAAGAGGAAAATAGGAAGAGGATAGGAGATGCTCCCGATACATTCCATACTCCCATATTAATAATCGATCGTACGCATTACTTCATATCGATATTTCTTTAGGTTATTACCAAAAATGTCAATGCTGTAAAATTTTGTATTATATTGTGCACATATGCGAGGAATTGGGGATTTTTTTAGAATGTTTGTTCTATACGAGGGTAAATAAAATAAATCAGATTGTCGGGTTGATCTAGACGGAATATGAAGATTTATTAAATCGGTAAGTTCTGGTGAGTCCAGACCATTATTTAGGATTTAAAAAAATAAGATTTGATCAAAAATTAGACGTCGTGTTTGGAGGGAGTTAAAATTATGAAATTTAATGGATTTGGTATAATTTGAGAAGTGTAAGTTTAGTTTATAATTTATGTGAATAAATTTTTTTTTTGGAATTCTTTCTATTCTCATATGGGCTTGGTATAAAGGAGTCCAGATCGGTGTACAGTGAATACGCCATTACCGTGGTTTCATAACTATGGATGAAGTTAATATCGTGGACTCGTGCCAATGTATCAATTATGGAAAGCTCGCTATTCTAAAAAAGGTGTCAACTATTTAATAGCAGTTTGTCCTGAGACATTTTAGCCACATCACTCACCAAACCAATAACTCGATCCTGCAGTAAATAATGTATACCTAAGTAGTAAAGTTAAAATTCTCTAAGCAGGTTAACATCAAGGTATGTATTATTTTATTAGAACAATCTTACACTAATGGACTCCAATCTTCTATAACATTATGAAATTTTCTTATTTAATAAAATCAATATGTAAATTAAACTTCCCTATCTTCTTAATAACTTCAACTGGGACATCCAGCACCAATAATTTTAAAGATAATTTATATCAGTCCATCCCTTATTTCTCTGCACAATCCTCCAGATATTTGGGTTATAGAAGATATGATATGTCTTCAAACCCGCCAATAAATTTCAATCGGTCCACCATCCAATATAATAATGCCGTATAGAAGGCGAACAATCCAATAATTGACTTACGTGGTGCGAATCCGAAATTCCACCCCCTCCCACCTAGAAGTGGAACTATCTCTCATATCACCAGACACCCCTATCCCCCACCTTTCTATCAATAGAAGAAAAGGAGAAAAGACAATCACCCATTCTACTCTGAAAAAGGTTGAATAAATTTTATTCATTTGAATCTTGTGGAAGTACTACATAAATTCAAAGACTTTTTCAAACTTTTTCGTATTATTCAAACATCAAAACTTTTCTAGGAACAAATGACTGATGATTTTGAAAAGTTCTGCTAGATTGCTCGTAAAAAAATGTCACGGAGGGATCGTATCCTCAGAGAGAAAATCCTGTAAGAAATTCCGTTCCATATTATTTTTATGGAGGCGTGAAAGAATTTTAATTCATTTCTCGATTGCGAATTTATATTCCTCCGCCGTACTATTTGACCCGGACATTCTCAGTTATCTCTCTGGCTGCTGGCTACCGAGATATGGGCTGGAAAAATCCGAAAATTTCAGGGTGGAACGCACCCAAAAAATTATAAAGACATAAATAAAAAATTATCCAAGACTTTATCAGGTGGAAGTCATTGAACATTGATGGTTTATTTTACTTCTAGTTCGCGTGTGTTATTATTGCTATTAGCTTTAAGCTGGTTTAATAAGCTTTTGGCGATGTCCGTAGCAGAATGATTTGTTTGTTAATATTTATAAATATATAATTTATATTTGTTCCACGTTTCAGTGAGGAGGCTATCAATTTTTCGTATTTTCAGTCATTTGTGAGAGATGAGTTCTTTGGCAAAGTATTTAAATGAGTCCAGAGGTAAATAGTATATAATAGAAAGCAAAGTTAGTAGTCCACAATGGAGTGCTGGTACCTACCCTGATGTATGGCAGTGAGCCATAAAACTGGCAGAGGAAGGATGAAAGTAAATTGAATGCTGAATGAAGACTCCTGGGGCGAATCTATGGTAAAACCACGCATGATCGTGTGAGAAAAATGGAAATTTATAAAGAATGCAAGGCTGATGTAATCTTAATGAGTAAGATAAAGAAAGGGACAATCAGATGGTTTGGGCATTTAGTGCAAATGATCTAAGAAAGGAGTGTAATAAGAATATTAAACACAAATGTGGATGGTACAAGAAGTCAAGGACGCTCGAGGAAGACATGGCACGATCAAATGAATCATGTACATAAATGTCAAGAAATTAGAATAAAAGAATTGTAGAAGAGCATGTATGAATATGAATGAGGCAAGTAGTGTGTGCAAGAAAAGATTTGTTTAGCGGTCTGTTCTCTCTACCTACCCAGCGGAGAAACAGCGTTATGGTTAGTTATTTAGTTTAGCAAATAGTGTTTTGGCATCCTGTTTCAGTATGAAGGAAAAATCTAACCTATATCTATCTAAAAAACCTATGAATCACTGCTTTCAGTGACATTTTTTTAAGGTACAATGGAACACACATTCCAACAGGCGGGCCGGAGTAAGCACGTGAGCCGCTCCCAACTTAGAAAAAGAGTTATAAAAGACTTATTTGAACACCAGACAGAAGTCCCAACTGCCCACGACCGTCTGGAGCCAGTAAGACTATGGCACTGTGAATTTGATGGACATAAATAGATATTTTAAAGAAAAAATAATTACACATGAAAAAATTAAGATTGAAATAATGCAAAAGTATACCCTTTATAAAACTTCCCTTTCGAAAGAAGTCAAAATCACAGATCTCAATACTGTATAGAGCGGTATAGGTCTTCCGAGAAATATCCTCGAATATAAAAAGAATAAAATATTGACTTATTATATTTTTTGTTATTAAGCCCTCCGGCTTAAAGGAAATTATGTCTTCAAATATTCTCGTTTGACGTTCAATTTCAAGAAACGTATACCAAAATAAAATACTCTTTTTGAAGGCAGATACAATACCTTTAGCTTTTGATATTATAAATATTAATGAGCAATTAAAAACATTACTTTTTTTACAAAAACTTAGCTAATTTTTGAAAATTGCCAACCGATGATTTTTTGTGTTAACTTAAGACAAATAAAAAAAAACATTACATGCAGTAAAATGCAATAGATGTCTTTACCTACAGACAAACAGTCAAACACTTGTTATTCGTTTTATATTAAAAAAAATATTATTAAAAAATTGACCAGCTGAACTGTTTTCTGTTTTATAGAATTATTTAAAATTATGCGTGAGCGTCCATGGTCAACTTTGAAATGCAAAGACAAAGGTGTTATCTCATTCTAAATCTGTTTACAGTTTGTTATGTCTGAACATAAAGATGGAGATAGAAAGAGTTAGGACGTGTCATTTGTGATAGATGAAGCACTACGTTATTTTAGTGATTAATTATTTTTTTGTGCCTAGAAATTATTTATTTTTTCTCCACATGGAAAACTTATTGCTTACATTAAAAAAAATTACCTCGCTAGGACTAGTATGTGGTGAGGTTAATCATTTTATAAGTTTTACTATAATACCTCTATTTTAAAACATGAAAAAATAATATCTACAAGATTTGGTTTTAATGAGTATTAAAAAACTGAGTAGGCTTCCTACCTTGGAACAGGAGTGGAAAACTCTATCTCAATGACGATCAGGGAGGACTGACATTTATTTCGTGTATTAACTGCTGCAATGTCATCTGATTTCAGAGAAAAACTTATGTCCACGAGTGAATACGTGATTACTATCAAAAGTTGATGAATGCATTATCATTGAAAACGAATCAGATGTCTTCAAAGAAGTAGAGGGATTTCCATAAATTAATGAGAATAGAACCATCTTTTACTTTACAGACTCCCCGTTCCAACCTGATTCTACATCGTAAAATTCTCGAAAAAATGGAGATACCATAGTTTTCCTGTCTGCAGGCAGATTAAAGTCTCGTGCGGTAACACATAAAAGTGTAAATAAAGGCTGTAGATATGAGGCATCATGTGCCGGGCGGTGACGCAGTGTATATTACAAGATTTCAAGACGGATGGCGTCGAGATAAGGGGTGTCATATTTTACAGATCACGACTTTAATGGGTAATAAAGTGAAGATTATCTACAGCCCTTAGGAAGTTTCCTTTAATATGAATTTAATTTATCGCCATTAATCCATAAAAGGGTTTGTTTGCGAGGTTGCCCAGGCGTTGGTTGTTATTCTAGGACTAATGTGTTTATTGCTCCAGCGGCTGGGTGAGATCGTTTCTCATCATAAATAAGACAAATAATGACCTTTGCAATATCTCACCAACGCTAACGGATTATAGCGCCCTGAATTTATAGTTTTACCACGAAAACCACAAAAGCGTGAAACTACACTTTCTATATTGGTTATCTTAGCTTCATACTTCATACAATTTGGGAGGCAGGTTTAGGTACCGCCACCTCGGAAACCATTTATTGGATAACTGACACTTAATAATAATAATAATAATAATTAAATGACTTGTATAGCGCCGTTTTTGTGCAAAATCACCTCAAGGGCGCTGTACAAACTTATAATACATCTAAATATTGAAGACAATATTAGTGTTTTCTAAACGAAAATCTGAAACAGAAAAATCAGAAAAGGAAACGGTCACATCTGGGACTCGAACCCAGGACCCTTGTCTTTCCGGGACAGTGCTCTACCAACTGAGCTAATGGGACCCTTAGTTCGAGTCCTAGATGTGACCGTTTCCTTTTCTGATTTTTCTGTTTCAAATTTTCGTTTAGAAATCACTAATATTGTCTTCAATATTTAAATATTACAATTTGAGGTTTTACTCAATAAAGTTATTCCGAAAAATAAAAATTATAATACATCTCTACAGTGATCTATGTTATAACTTAACTATTTATGGAGAAAATATACAGTACAATACTTACCTGGTAGGTCACTTGAGATTAACACTTAATTAACATTATATAATTGTTTAGATACAGAATTTAGGACATAATTGGAAAATTGAATTTAACTGAACTTTCTCTTAGGAATGATATATTTTATTTAAGGGTACGACAGCTTAAAAAGATAAGTTTTTAGTTTAGATCTGAAATCTGTTGGAATTGTTATGGATCTTAGTTCCGGAGGAAGTTTATTCCAAGCCTTCGACCCAGATACTCTGAAAGCGTGATCACCAAACTTAGTATTTGGCTTGCGCTTAGGTTCCATCAGTCTGCCTACAGCTGATGATGTTGCTGATCTAAGAGTTGACTGCCTCAGACCAGTGTATTCCGGGACGCATTGTTCAGAGATGTAGGGTGGGGCCATTTCATTGATGGATTTAAACACCATCCAGCATAGTTTGTACTGGATTCTTTCAGGGCACTTGAGCCAGTGAAGGTTACAAAGGTGTTCTGAAATGTGCGAATATTTTGAAACCCCGGTTATGAGCCTTGCTGCTGCATTAAACACTGATTGAAGCTTGTCAATTAGATATTTTGAAAGGCTGGCTTAAATGCCGTTGCAGTAATCGAGACGTGAGACTACGTAAGAATTGTACTACTTCTGCCATAGGTCCCACCAAGTAGTAAGTTACGTTTGGTGATTTAGCAGTGGTGCCCGGGTTCTCTCGACCAATCGCTTTGCATCGCATTGGGAGGGATATATTCATATGTTTGTCACTCTTGGACACTTTGATTCCTAGATTTCTACCTAACCCTCATAACTTTCACCATTATAACTTCATCTTATTCCTATCCTCAAAAAATAATCTTCATACAGCATCCCAAAAGATGACATAGACCCAGAGCCAGGCCTCCTGGGTGGAGTTAATGTAAAAAATTACTACGCATTTATTAACTAGAAATCCTAGATTTTTTATTTTCACTGTCAGGTCATAATTCTTTCATAATTGGGGATTGCACACTCTCCGTTACCAATATTATGAGTGTTGTATAGAAGATGTTTTATTTCTTTTTTTAGTCACGTGGAAAAGGCTTTTATAAATTGTAAACATTTACATAGTTTACACAATTTGCGGTAAACATACAGAACATAGCGACAAGGCTAATAAGCACTTTAAGTAATAAAAAACCGCAATATATCAATCAGTTAATACGATGAGAAGTAAGCAGTAAGTTACCGGAAATGAAAAATGATGCACTATTTCGTTAAAAAAATGGATCGTCTTCTTTTTGTCTTAATTTTCATCTTCAAGTCATGCGTCTTTTCTTCACGCCAAGTTTTTATGTAATAATATTAAAATGTTGTTTTAATGCTTTTTATTTAATTTTTGATTAAACCCAAACTAATTAACCTATTTTAGGATCAGAGGTTCATATTTTAGCTTAAAATAAAAACTTACCTAAATAAAAGAAATAAAGTGTGAATTAATCTATTCCTTGTTTTCTGTTTATTTACCCATTTACTTATAAGCAGAGCAGTAGATAAATATGCCCTATGTAAAAATATTTAAAATATTGTAAAAGTATGAAAAAAAATATATAGGCACATAATAGGAAGTAGTATAAAAGTTTTAATACAATTTCACATCTTCAGCCATGTCTTACCAGGAACACGGAACCATATTAAATAAAGTAATACAGTTGTGTTCAAAGTATATATTAACCCTTCTGCCTCTGGTATATTGACTAATATTTATCAAAGGTGCTGTCAGATAAGTCTAAAATCCATGTAAATAATATATTTCTGAACTTATACGAAAACTAAAAACTGTTTTTGAAAGGAGATTAAAAAAGTTTAACAATTTTATTATTAGAAATAAACATATTATTTTAAAATAATATAATTTAAATAAAGAAAACACAGATTTAATTAGACAATTTTTTTAACGTTTGGTATAAAAATAATAAATAAAAGAATCATCTTCGGTTTCATGGAGGTGTACGTTTTGAATATTATATGGTAACCTTCTGTTTTTGAATATATAGTTTTGGGTTTTCTTTTTCTAGCACCGTTTAGTTCATATTTATAACTATGACGGTAAAGGAGATACAACGATTTCTATTACATATACCAAATGAACTGTTACGGAAAGCGAACAAATTGATTATATGGGTAATAGCTGTTCGTTCCCAAATCCAAACAAAGTAGCCCGAGGAGTTAAACAAATATATGAAAATCACAAATAATCGTTCGCACGATGATTTGAATAAATTTAGTGGATAAACTCGGTAGCAGTAGTAATCAAGAAATTCCCTGGGAAAACATACTCTAAAGTTCACGTATTTATTTAGTATTCTTATTATTTATATTTTTTTAATATATTTTCTTATTTAGAGTAATAGGCTAGACTTTTAAAACATTACAGTATGTTCTTTGATATTTTATGATTACAATTGACAATAAACAACACATGGGTCGTTAGTCGTTAGCCCGTGAAAAATCAAGTAAGGTGTCTTGACTTCATCATCACAAAATTTCGTAAATTACAAATTCTGAAGTCTTACTGATTTCGGGGATTGGTATTGATGTATAAATACTTTTTGTATGAGTACGTACCATGGAAAATAAATAATTGTAGAATTTGTGAACCTGAAAGTATTTATTTCGTGACGCTGAATTGTTTTAACGTTTTTTACGCTCCGACCAATAATGAGGCTAGGATTCAAATTTTACTGGTTTGAATCTGCGCAACGTTGCTTTGAGTGGAATCGAGCCGCCCGCGCTGGAGCGAAAACGTCATCTAATGACAGTTGACAAAAACACCGTACCGAGAAAACAACCGATGTGTCAATTCGATTTTTAGCCGAATTTATAATTAGTTCAATTTTATACGAGTGCCAGTGAATTCCTCCACCATACGAGCGCTACCAACAGAACCATATCATCGAACATCACAACCAACTCTTCCGTAAGTCACATTTGCGAGTACTTATCCTTTTGGTTCAGCGAACGGAGCGTTAATTTACATGAGCACATACCTGCCTAGGTTCTAACCATTATAATCTAACCCGTGTGTCGATAGTCTACGCGATTATCACACAGTATTTATTTATTGTTTCTTACACTAAATATATTTAACAAAAATTACATGAAAATTAATCTCACTAGGACAAAGCCTTTAAAAAATATATATTACCAATTTTCTTCACAATATAATTGCATTTTATTGTTGACAAATTAGAGAAACGATCAGAAATTTGCCTTTCCACCAAACAATTTTATTTTTTTTATATTTAAATTCAATCTTAAGTATTTTAGCTAAACATATTAAAGGAAAATATTTAATAAAAAATTGTGATGATTAGAAAAAATTAATTCGAACCTTATGCAATAAGGTGGAGCGGTCTAGTATAGAGATTTTTTTTTTTCGTATTATAGAATTCGGCATACGCGGGATTGGTGCTCTATTATGTACTTATCTTAAATAAAAAATATTTATTTATAATTACGACATCGCCACCACTTTGAATTTTTGATAAAAACACTGAAAACACCAATAATGTTCTCCCGATTCTTAGAAATGCTTATAATTATGTAAAAAAAATTGAGTGTTTATTTACTACCTATGATATAATTACATTATTATTTTATAATATAATTATAAAGTAGGACTGTAGGAACAGTTAAACTATTCCCAAGGAACGAATCCTTCTACCCCAAACGCGTATCAAATAGAGTGAAGTGTATCGCGTATCATCTTGGCGAAGTTTCCGATCCGCTAGACATTATCTAGTAGATCGGGATACTGACGCTATTTCTTCTAGTAGTTTAAACTTTAGACTCTCAATAAAATGTGCTTCGTCTTCAATTCCTCAAAAAATAATGCAAAGTGAAGCACAACCAAATAATTCTCACTGTGAGGTGAAAGACTTTCCTGTTGTGGCCAGAACATTAGACAGATATTGTATTTCAGATCGAGCAGGAGCTGCAATTGTTTCCGCTGTATTACAAGATGTTGGGTTAATTTCACAGAACGATACATCTCGCGTTGTGGATAGGAGTAAAATTTGACGAGCTCGAATGAAGAAAAGAACTGCCCTTACTAGTAAGCCGTTAGTAATCGATTCCAATCAATTTGGCTTATACTTCGACGGACGGAAGGGCAAAACTTTAAACATGAGGACAACTGGCGAAAAATAATAACTGAAGAACACGTTAGTTTAGTAAAAGAACCAGGTAGCGAGTACATGGGACACATTTCATTAAAAACCGGAAAATCTGAAGCAATAAGTAATGGAATTATTTCATTACTGTCTTCGAAAGATATTGCTTTGGAAAAAAATGTTGCAATTGGATGCCACGGACTGCAGTTAATACGGGGTACAAAAGAGGTGTTATTCGGCGCCTTGAATCACATCTCAAACGGCCTTTACAGTGGATTATCTGTCAATTACATGCAAACGAGCTCATTTTGCGACATCTCTCTGAGAACATGGACGGAACCACGACTGGACCGCAAAGTTTCACTGGAATTATTGGTAAATCTTTGAATAAGTGTGAACAACTTCCTGTCGTGAAATTTAAAACCATTCAATGTTCATTACCAAGTATGACAAATACACAGGATTAAAGTACAGATCAGCTGTATCTACTGAAAATGTGTAAAACTATTGACTCCGGATTCTGCAATGAAAATTTATCAAATCAAATCCTTGTAAAATTGTACAATCCAGGTGGCTCACTACAGCGAATCGGATTCTTCGGCTGTACATTTCTACCTTAAAACCATCAAAAATATGGTAACTTTAACGAAATTTGTATTAACAGTTTACGCACCTATGTAGTTCAACATTAAGACCAAACCATTATGTATTTCCGGTGCAATGCATTTAAACAAAATAATAGTACTTTCACGGTATTTGCCCAGTGATTTAAAAGATATTATTTATCCAGTAATCCAGCGTAATGGCTTTTTTGGGCATCACGAAAATACATTGTTAGCTATGTTAAACGACAACCGAAAATATGTAAGAGAGTTGACGTTGAGAAAAATATTGAAAGCTCGGCAAATGAAAATGCAATCACACTTTATTCGTACCTTCAAAGTGCCTGTTTTTGATTTTTCAGCAGATGATTATATTGATGTTATAAAGTGGGAAAATATAACCGAGCCACCACTAACCAAATTTGTAAGTGACGAGACAATTTTACAAGCCATTACCAATCACACGATAATTGACGAAGAATTTTCCTTGCCACACTCAAGCTACAGAGAGATGTGTGAAAATTGTAACAGAAGCCTCAGCCGTCGTTTGTGGACCCTTGAGGCGAGATGGATTAATAAAAATAAGGTTAGAGTCACGACACCTTATGCCTATTTTTAACACCAAAATGCAGTACCGTTCATGGTAACTTTTGTAATTTTCAAGTTTTTCAATGCGGTAAATAATATATGTACATTTTTTATTTCCACTATTTGTTCCATTTTAACAATCTACGAATGTATTATCTGTAAAATAAATGGCAAAATACAATTTTTATGTGTGTTTTATTTCGCGTATATGAGCTATAAATACTTAGGTAAAATCGTGAAAATGATAAAATATAAAGCTTTGGCGATATCCAGGTATTGTGAATATATTTTTTTTATTATTTTTGTTGTAATTTTTAATATATGGAGCATCTTTCCCAACTATGCCGATTTCGAAATTCTCAAAAAAAAAATTTCACTCCACCTTATTATGCAATCAATTATTAGTCAGTAACTGCATGTTTAAGTATATTCTAAAATGGTAAGTATACGTCCTATTGAATAGATTATGAGAAATCGTTTTTTAAAACTTTGCCAATTCACATCTCGCAACAAAGTAAGGTGAAGTGAGAACAAGGTCCAACTGAGGTAAAAAAATATAAATAGTAAAACAACACTGAAGACAAAATGCATCTCTGATTACAATCATATAAATAGTAAAACAACACTGAAGTCAAAATGCGTCTCTGATTACAATCATTTAAATATTAAAACAACATTGAAGTCAAAATGCGTCTCTGAGTACAATCATATAAATAGTAAAACAACACTGAAGTCAAAATGCGTCTCTGATTACAATCATATAAATTTGCCAAGCCATTATTATTTGATTACTTTCTTGATTTCGTAAAACCATTATCATTTAACTCATTTCTTGATTCCGTAAAACCATTTTTATCCGACTCCTTTCTTAATTTCGTAAAACCATTATTATTTGACTATTTTCTTGATATCGTAAAACCTCAATAATATTCGAATATTTCTCTAATTATTCTCTCTAACCATGCTAATTGTTTCGTTAGCATTTAGAAGCCTGAGCCGATTTCGTGTGAAAACCCAATCAGATAATAAATGTTAAGTGTATCTGTTATTTTATGGTTGTTATCAGGGGGAACCCCATTCAAGGGGTGTTAAATGTGCGGCGCCGAGACTTTTATAGCTTCAGAGATGGTGCTAGGCTATTCACACGAACGCTAGGTGCTTCTAACAGTTTCACGCCTACAATTAGGAGTATATGCGTACGTTTTTTTTTCTTTCAGAATTTTGCGTAACGAAGCATTGTAAAGGCGAACTGATAAATAAACATGTTTTTTAAACGTATTTTATTGATGGCAAGTCGATCAGATTGTTTATTAAGTGTATTATATTCCATTAATGGCTGTCGATTCCAGCATTATTGCAATTGATATTATTTCATGTTTCTAATACAGTCACACGAACTAAAAATATCTTTAATTATTGAACACAATATTAGCAATTCCTAAACGAATATTTGAAACAGAACAATATACCGTCACATCTAGGACTTAAACCCAGGACCCTTTCCTTGCCAGTATCTTTTTTTGTATATATTCTATATATTCTGTATATTTTTCTGTAATATTACAATTTGAGGTTTTACTCGTGAAGTTATTTCAGAAAATAAAATAAAAATATCTTTCACCACAGCAAAAGTGTCAATAATAATTCGTTTATAAACTAATATGCAGAAGTAGTAGATATTTTAATAGCACCAAAAGAACGAGAAAAACTGAAAAGTCCTAAATGTATTATTTATTTTTTTATTTATTAGCTAACATTTTGTTTCCAATAATTTAAGTTGTAACATTTTGCTATCGTATTAGTATGTTTTCACTGCATAATTGCATTACGTATAAAAGTTATATTCTTTATTTAAAAGTACTTGTATTGTAAATAAATAAATTAAAATTGATTTTGCTCGATTCCGTCTATGTTAAAGGAATTGTGTCTTCTATTTACCGATATTATATTTATCATATATTATGTAAAGAATATGTCTGTGGTGACATGGCTGTGTTTTTAAAATAAATCTGTAGTTTTTTTTCTGAGTTTAATGAAATTTTTCAAGCTTAATCCTCAAAACAGGAGGAAGGTAACTAGCTACATAAGTTTTTGATTAACCACCCCCATCCACTTTTCCCACCAATTAAAACTGAAATTTATTATTCTTGATGAAATTTTGCACACTTGGCTTTCGACATAAGAGGAAAGTTATTGTATACTTTTGATTTCTAAAAAATACTTGAGTAAGGCCGGGGACTTCAGCTAATACGTATACAGCGAAGAGTGTCCCGGTGTGGGTTCATTTTGTATATCAAACTACAGTTCTTTTATTTCAAGATCGATGAAACTTTTCACACTTGACTCAGTATGACATGAGATTTCTAAAAAATAGGGGGTGTTTTGATATAAGAAACTTAAGGATTATTTGAACGACTGAATTATTTGGTTTACTTGATCGTGCAATCTCTTCCTTGGGCACCCTCGATATTTTCTTCTGACATCCTCTCAACAATTTTAGTATTTGTCATAATTCTTCTAGTAAAATTTTACTAGAACTTTATAGACAATTTTACCTAAATATTTTACAGTCTTATTCCTAAGGCTCCATTATAAGCGTTCAAAAAGAAGAAGACGATTACTGAAGATGGTTTTTTTGATGTCTGTGCGAATGTATATGAGTGCAAGCTATAGATAGCATGCTTGCGAGATCTTATAAAAGGCGATGCACGTAATTTGTGTGCCTCTTTTGTTAAAGCTCCCTAATAAATACCAGTACATAGATCACCTAAGAGTATTATTGCATACTAACCGACACGCTACAATAAAGGCACAATACTCAATTCACTACAGTTTGAAAGGGAAATATGTAAATAATAGAGAGAGCGCGCTAATATTAAAAACGATTTTGAACAACGGGCGTGAGCTACGCAGGCGTGAAAATATTTAATGAAATACGACTTGTTAATTTGAGCAAAAATCTCTTGATAACTGAGTTACTCACAAAGCGATTTTTTTTATACCAATAAAATGTTAGATAACAGAACGGGGCATACTTTGCGATTTTTTTCCTATCGGGGGAAATTCAAATAAAAATAACAGCATTTAAATAGAAAAAAAAACTAAAATTTTATTGGATGTATCTATGTATGATGTAAGTGTTATGTGGTTAGGATTCCTGAATGCTGGGTCTTAACAAGCATATATTATTGAATTAACACTTTATTTCAACTATGTTTTCTCTCAGACGACACAACACCCTAAATGAAGTCGGAATCCGAACGACGTAAGTGAAGAAGGGGTGTATAAAAAATGCGACGCGTGGCCCTTGTTTATTGGATAGACCTACGGTCGAATTTGCCCTGGCAGATATTCAAAAATAATGTAGGACGTAAGGCAGAAGGTGTGTTAAAAAAATACAGTGTGTGGCAAGCCTACGCACGACGGAAGTGAAACTTTTAGTATTCTTCTCTCTCTCTTTTCATTTCATAATATTATTATTCAGAATGCTGTATATTATAGTTTTAAAAAGCATAAATTTATTTATAGGCGTGTTGTTAACAAATGAACGTTTAACTAGATTCCTAATATTGACATATTTATAAGTAGCATGTGATAAAAAAAAATTAAAAGTTACAAAAATATGGGATTCGAACCCGGGTCCTGCATAACGAGTGTCGAACGCTCTGCCTCTAGACCGCGAGGAGAGGTATCTCGCGCGACGAGAACCGCGTATACAACGTGTACTCCTCAATTGACTTGTCCCGCGCTTATTTTTATAACGGAGTTTGTATATGATATTATATTACGATACAAAATTCGCTTCCTTCAATCGATCGTTTCAAACAGAATTAGAAGGTTCGATCGCAAAAATTCTAAAAATAAATTACTCAATAAAAAAATATAAATGTGCATTTTTGACAACAATCATGTAGATATCTTCTTATATGTATGCCTGACAAAGTCGCAGCACGAGAGCATTTTATCACTTTTCCTCGTATTAAAAAAATCACAAAAAGAAAAAAAAAATAGTTAAAGCGGGGATCGAACCTCGGTTCTTCACGACGAGAGTCGGGCGCTCTGCCTCTAGACCGCGAAACTGAGTTTGGAGAGTGACCTAAACTAGTTTTATAATATTAGCTAGGCTCCTATAGCGAAATGATCACGGTTTTTCGTGACGGTCATGAGTCGGTTTTACTCCGGTCCTCGAAAATGGATAACGCGCGTAAAGAAGTTTCACTTCAATATATTGATATATTTATTGGCTCCATTTAGCATTTAGCATAATCTATACCAGCATTTTGTTAAATCCCACAAATTGGTGTAGCGTTGTTAATGTAGTTTTAGTGTTTTGTTTTTTATGTATTGTTGTTCTAATTTCTATTTATTCTATGCTACCATTAAGTTTAACTTATATTGCTTCATATTTAGTTTTTGTTTTATTATTTTTTAATATATTCTCATTATACTTGTAATCGCAATTTTACATTTGTATCTACTTTATAATGAAGTATATCTATACAATGTTTATATTTCTTATATAATACAGATATTCCCTACGTACACTGCATCATGTATCATTTTTATGTAAAAGCCTTTTTGGGCGTATAAATAAATAAATAAAAATATTCGGCATGCGGCCTCGGAGAATTGGCCTAGAAAATTGATCTTTCGGCGGGGTTTATTTTAATTAATTCTGATAATACCTATTAGTAAAATTTCACGTGTTTCTGAATAAATGCCCCAGAAAGTTACTAATTCATCGTCTAAAAAAATAAAATCTGGTGCTTTCCGCTAATTTCACAGTTGAAAAAATGTTTTATAAATTCTTCAAAATGTTTTACCTAAAATATTTTGATGGTAAGGTTTTCACATTTTTTTATTAATTTAAATAATAATATCTTACATCCGTGGGTATAGGCTTGAAAAAGTCTCGTGTTGCTTTATGTACAATATGAAACCATTGATGTATTATATTTAGATAAGACATGAAGATAGAATAGGTTCCCCTTTTTGGCATCCAACTCTCCCAACGCTCTAACTAAAACTACAGATTTCGGTCTACGCGCACCACTTATTGCGTTCCAATAGTGGATCAAGTATTGACGAGATATTATAAGGAGTAGCACCTCTAATTATAGTTTTATTTACAAAACAGATTTTTAAGGCCAGCGAACGGAAAAATAATGCATTTAAGATGTGATTTTGTAAATTTTGCTGTTTTAAATTGACAATGGTGTATTTTGATATGATTTATAGACAATGCTGTCAACCGAACAAATCATACTAACAAGATCAAACATGTTTTTAATTGTAAGTATCAATCTCCCACTACATTTATCTCGTATGCCTAAAAAGAATTTTACATAAAAGTGATACATGATGCAGTGTACATAGGAGAATATCTGCATTATACAGGAGATACTGATAGTAAATAGATGTAATCCATTGTAAAGTAGGCACAAAATACACCATTGTAAAATTGTGATTACAAGTATAATGAGAAAATATTAAGAAATAATTTAAAAAAAAAGAAAACTAATTAAGTAGCATAAAGTAAAAAAAGAAATTACAACAACACTACTTATAAGACAAAACATTAAAACTAATTTACCAACGCTACTCTAATTTGTAGGATTCGACAAAGTGTTGGTATAGATTATGCTCAATTCTATAAATGGAGTCAATAAATAAATCAATAGCACCCCCATACTTGTTGCCCAGATCATGCATCATATTGGTCAGTGAGTGTGTCTGATAGTTGGTCGAGTATGTATTACAGAAGAATGTTATATTTTGTCTTGTATTCCTAGTCGTCACATGGAATTTAATAGTGTCAACGATGGCAGGGCTATCAATTAAGTTGTTAATGACTCTAATAATTCTCCTGTTACACAGTGTTATTAGATGCAATTGATTCATCAAACTGACATAATTAATGAAATCAATAAAAATTCTGAGCTTAAAATGTAGGTACGTACTTAAGAAATTTGTGCTGAACTGTTTCTATATAAATAGTTGTTTCTTCTAGTATATTGAAACGAAGTATTATTTAACAATAATTTACTAGTAGGTATTAAAAAATTTACCGTTCTGCTTACTCCAGGAAGCAGGACACTTTGTTTTATTATATTTTATTTATATCATGCATTGAAATCATTTTCTCCGCGGTTCCTTACTTTGTCATTCAGTCCATTGTGCGCGGGTTACCTCTTAGAAATGTTTTACCTGGAGAATTGTGACGCGGATTAACGGGACGTACTTAGTTTTGTATGTACAGCCATTTATTATTCGCGTGAATTGAAATTACACTGCCGTACCAGGCCTACCTGAAATACAAATTAGTTAAACAAACAAAACAACTAACACGTATTAACGCACAGTACCTCTGAGATGGCATGGGAATAGCGTAGTTCGGGATTATTAAAATCTATTAGTGAAGGAGACCCGATCACAAGGCTATTAATAAGTTAGCACGCAAATCTGACATATCAAAGACTTGGTTATATGAAGGTGAAGATCTATGTAAGGACAAGGATCTATGTAGTATATACTAACTAGTTACATAGTAGACTGAATTTCTACAAATAAATCGCGCACATAGTCCCTAACGCATCTTCTGTGCCGGCTTTAATCATTCGTTCCTATAAACAATTCAAATGTCTGAGTACTTATAAAATTTAGATTTGATATCAGAAGTACTCCATTATTTACTGCATGAAAGCAAACGAAACATTTTACTATAACTGCAAAATGTTTTATTATGAAAGATTTGAAAATCATATTTGATTCGCACCTAACATTTCAGGTACACGTAGAAACGATATGCAGCAAAGCTCGAAGAGTGCTGGGTTTTGTGCTAAGCAACTGCAGGCAATTTACAGCTCGGTCGCGGTTCATATCTTGTTTTTAATATAGTTTTGTACGCCACATTTTGGATAGTGGCTTAATAATATTAGGACACTTACTCCCTATACTTGGCTCTTGGTCCGGTATGCTGGGTATAAACAGCCTCGCATGGCAAAGCTGACAAGAGCACATAATCTTATGAACGGTCATATCTGTATTCCCGATTTTACGAAAATTTGATTTCTATGTTCTCGACAACTTCACAGGAGCTCGCAGGCACAGTATTTTTATAGTTCCAAGATGCACAACTAACCAACTCTTTGTAATGCCGCTCGGAAAAATGATACTGCTTAATAACTTGTTGTTATTGCCTGTTGACAGATGGTTGAAATGGCTTGAGCCGCGTTTGATAGCCAAGTACTTCCCCACCTTCCTCTTTCCCATCTCCTTCCCCTCACCACTACCATCAACCTCACAACATACCCGAATCGGGGATGCTATAGTCCCACTGATTCCAGTTGCTTTGGAGCACTTGAGACTCTTGTGCGATTTTACATTAAAGAAATGTATTTTTAACTCGACTATTCGGGACAAAAACGAATATTCACTACACAACATGACCATAACAAGATCACTCAATCTATCTTCCCATCTACTCTAGTCCTTCATCCTTTATGCTAATCCTTTGATCCCCCCTACCTCTTTATCTAGAAGCGGTTGAACGACAGCTGTTAATGATGATTGGCTGAAAATTCGCCGTAATTTGCAATGTAGATATTGGTATTATCGATGGTGTTGGTCTAACAGAATCGTTGTTGAATCGAAAAATACTATTTTGAATATCAGTCGGTAAACATACTAAAGCCTAGAGTTCCAGAAATTTACGAATTAAATGTTATTAATGTTATCTTGATGATGTCACTGGCATAAAAAAAAAAACAATTATATCTGTAAGTGTAATATATAAGCGTAACGTATCGCGACAATCGTGTATGGTACATATTCTCAATATCTCAAAGTTAATACAACATCGTATAACAGTTAAATATAATATTGTTTAGAAACGTACCTTCAGAAGAAAAAAATGTTTTCTTTCCATTTAAAAGCCTGCTCTTAAAGGTAAACCAAGTTGAGTGCATACCTGTAAAAAAAAAATACAACATATTAGTTTTAAATTTATTAATTATTTATATTATTCTTCGAATTCGTATCCAAATAATGTCAGCGGTTAGCGACACGTATAAGGGAAAACAAAATCATGAATTGCCATCAAACAAAACTCGAGCATACCAACGGTTGGCAAATAGTTGTTCCCAAGGAGGTTGAATTCTTAATTGTTTTTAGTTATCATTTTCTATATCTTGTAAAATGTACCAGTAACTGTGCACCCTTCAAGTTGCCTCAGGAAACCCCAACAAGATAAAGGCATTAGTATTAGTATCGAGAGAATCGAGAGTGGTTTGGTTTGAGGGTGGGGGGTGGTCGCTGAGAGCGTTAGGGGCGTTGTCAAGGCATAAATTAATGACTGTCAGCAGATCTGGATTAATTGGGAGGGTCACACCGCGAGATAAACTTGCGGAGATTACGGCCAGGTAGGAACACGTAGCCTTCCAGAGTTACCTGGCTTCCTAATGAGATATTGAGGATGATAAGAAAATTAACCTACTTAGTTTCACTGCAAGGATCTTCAAGGGACATTTTGAGACCTTTCGTAAGCCCCTAAAACGCAAACTAGGAGAATTAATTAGTTAATTAACTATTCCGCCATTTTACTTTGGGGTAAGAAACTAACCAACTCTGATATGGAATTAAATTTTTATTTCATTCGCCTTCATATATATTGGTTGTTAACATGAATCGGCTTAAATTTTAGAATCAATTTATTTCAATTTCGGGGGATGGTTAGGGTACCACCGACCCGAGAATCATTAGTTGAAAAACCAACGCCTTTGTCGTAGGTCACCTCAAGTTATTCGCTACGTTTAGGAGTGTTGAAGTTTAAAGGGTGAGGTTTGTCCATGTTCTGGTGGCAAATGCGTTTTTCTATCAACAGCATAGCGGGCCAGATCCGGTTGAGGGAGATCCTTCGACCTCTCCAGTAGGAATCTATCGACCCATCAACGTGCACCACAGAAGGAGGGTTGATTTTGTACGTCCTTCTTGGAAACACTGGATTCCTACTCACCCTTAATACCTTTTCCTTCCCAGAACTTCCTTTGCGCCACATATGATCCCTTGACAGTGTATCTAAACCATAGACTGACAATTATTTTATAATCAATAATTATTAGCCTGAAACACTCATCCACATTGAAAAATCTCATGTTAAAAGATACATGACGCCAACGGGACTTAAGCCCGTGTCCTTTCAATGTCTTTTCGTGTCGAAAGGACACGGGTTCAAATAATTGTTACCCTTTGTGCTATGCATAAAAAATCTTGTCTTAAACATTAGTTTACCAAAAAAAATATAAACCATAGACATTAAATTTAATGGACTTGTCCAAAGATAAAATCTGGATATCATTTCCAATCATGGATATCAAACCACATGACCATATTTTTACCACCAGGAGGGTTCGAGAATGCCTTGAATAAACTATGACATCAATCGTACGCTGACTACCGAAGAGCGTACATTGAAATAACCAGACCATATGTAGAAAAGAAAAGTTCGCTAAAGTAAGGCAAAGGTTTGCAGCTCTGACGAATGTGAGATTATTCTGCGAAGGATCTGAATGTTCATTTTTAAACGAATCGCCTGACGTAGTCAACTGTAATAGTCATCGCAGTGAATCTGACGTAGCGAAGCTAAAATTGAGTGAGATGGGTAAATAATGACACATTTGTAAAAGTAGCGTGTTAAGCGTACTAAATAGCGTAACAAAATATAAAATTTTGGAAACAAGTCCGAATTTTTGTTTACCTGATTTGGGATATGTGGTTAATTTTTTTGCGACCTGCAATTTGCGCGTCATTGTAGAAGGATTGGTCATCATTCGTAAGCAGATTTTATTTTCAGTGACCGAATGGTGACATTCTAACTCCAGTTGTCTGTATACTGTCAGATTCATTTATTTATAAATCACCGAAAGTGGTATGGTCACGCTCCACGAAATTTGATTTGTTCCCCTTTCCATGATTGGCTCATCTATTTATATGAATGTCTGGTTCAAACCATCTGAACCAAAGAGGCTTCTCAACAATGTTCTAAATGGTTGGTTCAATACGTCAGTTCAATAAACAAATCGATGGGTTACATATTGAAAATACTTTAGCAATTAGAAAATTAAGTTCGTTTGTTTCAGCAAAATCTTTAAAAGGAGGATGCCTTCTGTTGAAATTTGCACAGTTTTTTTATCTGCAAATTGAAGTCAAGTGAACTAGGGCAATATCAACAACTCTGGCCGCTAGAGGTGCTAGTGTAGCATATTGACTTTGGCATTCCTTTCAATGGTGGCAAATTGAATTTATTTAATACTTGGCGGCGGTGTTTTGTTTTGGTGCGCTTTCTAAATTTACTTTGATCAATATTGGTAAAAAAAATGTTTGAAAAAGTAGGTTCTATTTGTAGTATGTAATAATTGCAAACATCAAAAAAACTCCAAGTCCAAAAAACGTTGACAAGTTAGCTGGTGAAATATATTGTAAGTTTATTAAATCTTGTAACGAACCAAAATAAAATATTATTGATTACGTAAAAAGTAGATTGTGCAGCAAAAAATATAACTATAAACAATTTAAGGTAATTTCAGCAAAGCTGTGTTAGTTGAGTTCCATGTAACATCCAATGCTGATGTTTTGAATTGATTATTTGGTATATTGATAGGTCATGCATTTTAGTATGTTTAATTTTTAATAATAATGCTAGTATTTTGTTACCTCTCTGAACCATCTTATATTGAGTTAATAGCCGATGTAATTTTTTTGAGTATGAGAAAAAAGCAGAAAGGTTGTGATCCGTTTGTTTTTGATTTCTATGATTTATTTACGCAAAATAAAGAATATAAATCATATATTTAGTAAATCAATTTCATTATATAAACATACCTTATTAAAGTTTTTTTCATCAATTAGGGGAATATTTTGATAAAGCTATTTAAATTGACAGTATTACAGTATTTAAATTTAGGGGGATATTTTTTTTGAAAAAAATTATTATGGATTTTTAATTTTTATATTTTGTACCTACATACTGTGTGGATCAAATTCAACAATATTTTTATTTATATATGTGTTTTAAACAGTCGTTTCCAGCACGATGTACGAGTATAATTTCTTAAATATTGTTATATATGTATGTAAAAGCCTTAATAAAAGCCTTACCGAACCTGTTCGATGGAACGACTCCGGATTCAATAAAATGACGCCTGTAGAGTCATATTTGGATACCGAAGATACAGCAGCGCATCGACAATATTCACGGAATAAGGACTAAATGGATTTGCCGGCCTGATGAGACACCGGGTCACTGGAGCCAGGATGCGGCTAATGGCCTCCGCCAACACAACAAACGCCACTCTTGAATGAGCGCTGGGCCCAAGCTCACTCAAGACCACGCTCTGCATTGTTGTACTCTGTTGTTAATTTATTCTGCTTCATATATTTTTTTCATTTTTCACATACCTATTCTACAAAATATTTGTATATTTAAATGGGACGTGTGGGATTGCACAAACCTCCCCCCATCCTGGAATAAAACTTATTATTATTATTACTTATAGACGTAAAATAAAAAAAAATAAAAA